>NC_137874.1:20298542-20306042 GCF_963924005.1 Protomyctophum bolini | reverse complement strand
CAGTGCTCTATCAATATTACGCTGTTCTGAGGTCCACGCTGGCGCTCCCTGTTTGTTGTCAGGAGTGATTCTAGAAGTATCTAATCTAACGGAATGGTTTTGCCAGAAAAAAGTTCATCGTCTCTGGTCATGGCCCCAAGAAACCCACCATCACTGACTCTCAAAATATTATTGTTATACTTTCATTTATCATGCATTAGCAAATCCCCGGGTGTCCAACAGTGGAGTCACATTGCAGCAGCTGGACACAGGTTTTAATGAAGTTAGTTATTTGAGATTTGCTGTATTTTGTCTATCATCCAACTGCCATATGAACCCCAGCAGGAGAAAAAAAGTAATCTGACTTGTGTGGGACGTAAGTGGGAGGCAGGTGGCGGTGGTGGCTGGGCTCTTGCTCCCCCCATCTCTCTCTCTCTCTCTCTCTCTCTCTCTCTCTCTCTCTCTCTCTCTCTGGCTCTGCCTGTCTCTCTCTCCCTCTCTCTTTCTCTCCTTTCCTTTCCAGCAACAAGAGAGTGAAGGGAGTGAATTAGATACCCACAAACCCTCCTTTCCCCGCCCATGGCTATAGAAGTCCTCAATGGCCTTGAACCTCTCTGTTGTAACTATCATCTGTAGGAGGACAGGCGTATGACGGGAACCTCCTGCTGTATGTAAACACTGTAGTGGTCCATTGCAGTAGCAGGTGCTGTGTGCAAGGATAGTTGTTTCAGGAGAAGATCTCTCTCCTGGGTCGGGGGGACGGGACAGGGGGCGGTTTCTGTCCTTGTCTGCCTTGTTTCAGAAGTCTGCCTTGCCAGCTGTAAGGACTTATGTGTGTCGGCTGGAGCACAGTGAACATCCGTCCCATGTCTTCCTGTGATGGATGCCAGCCATGTGAGCCATATCAGGGGGATCTCACACACACACACACACACACACACACACACACACACACACACACACACACACACACACACACACACACACACACACACACACACACACACACACACACACACACACACACACATGCATGCATGCACACACGCACGCACGTCGGCACACAGAGTTATGGGCACGTGCTACAACATGCTTGTGTAGATGTGAGCACACAAACCCATAGTTAACCGCTAATACCATTCTAGTTGCAAAAGTAAAAACTATTGTTTAACACCGTGCATTCATACTGTCTCATATACAGACCATGCCACTCACAACACAACAGACACTTATACAGAAGCGTGCCGCGTATATCTATTTGTGAAGTCTTGCATCTGTGAAATAGCATTGGCGAGAATGCCTCGTGCACCGTGCAGAGGAAAAATGCTCCTTTTATCTCCTCTAAATAATGTTCATGCATGTGGAAATATTTATAGAGGAGGAACATAAAAATAACTGTTTTTTATTTGCGGGTATAAGGGAAAAAAGGAAGAAAAAAAGATAGTGATCACATTTTAGTAAGAGCCAGATGAATCCTACTGTCATTTCCATTTGGTTTGTTCTTACAGTGTGTGTGAGGACAGTGTGTGATCGTTAAATTAAGATATACCAGATTATGTGAGAGGTGCTCAGGCATTGTTTTCACAATGACCACCTTCGCTGTTGGTGAGAACGAGGTAGAACCCACAAAGAGTAACGTCTATGTCAGGAAATTGACCCACACCATTCGTTTTCAACTATGATTATGTTAAGTTGTCACTACTCCAGAACCCAGTGTTTAGGCTCCAACCGCCAACAAAATAAACGCTGAGCCCACGGCCAATCAGAATCTGTCACGACGAAGCTCCAAGCCCAGCAGCTGCACAGTACAATCCTGAGTGCTGATATAAGTGTGTACAAATGGAACCAAATGGACATGTACAGGTCCATTTGTACACAGATCAGTAAGTGACGGTGTCCATTTGGTTCCTAACTAACAGGGGGTCCCCAGTGGAATGATTGATAGTTAGGAAACAATGGTCCCTTACAGGTTTGTCCATTTGGTTTCATTTGTACACTCTCAGAGTAAATTAACAGTGAGGAGTACTGTATGTGTTCAAACTAAAACCAGACTCCTTGGAAAAAGTACAATCCTTTGCTCAAATCTCCTGGTTTGCCCCCACAGTGTCTGTCAGTCCATCTGTCCGTCCCTGAAGCTTATACATAGCCCTGGTTCTCTGCAGCCTCCATGCCATAGTGGTCCGGTTTGTTATAATTTATATAGAGCTAAGTTTGTCTGGTCAATGCCAAGCCAAACAGACGGCAGCTGCCGTTTCATTGTGAGACTCATGGACGGAAACCAGTGGTCAAACACCAATCCATGTCAGTCTGTGTGTGTGTGTGTGTGTGTGTGTGTGTGTGTGTGTGTGTGTTATAAGTATGGTCAGAGAATGGGTTTCAGAATACTCTGAAACCACTGACACATGCATTCATGCACACACACAGACGCACGCACGCACGCACGCACGCACGCACGCACGCACGCACGCACGCACGCACGCACGCACGCACGCACGCACGCACACACACTGTTGATGCCGTACGTCCTCATCGCTTTTACTCTTGCATCTGACTTGAAACTGTTGAATGGTTCTTCAATACTCAGGGTTTGCACCTGCGGAGAGAAAGGTTCAGCCAAGAGGTTTCCTGGCTTAGAGCAGACAAACACATACTGATAAAATGGAAAAGGACCGGTATGGGAGCAAACCCCCCACAGCTTCCTCCTCGGGATTTCAAAATGTGAAATTCCTGATGAACGTGTTGCAATGTCAGCTCATTCACGCTCCAATATAGATATAGTTATTTGGTCTGAAATATCTTTCCTATGTGTTTTTACCCCAAATGACCGTGGCTACTTGCTATGTGTCAGTTATGAACATTACCATGCACAGTGGTTCGTACTGAACTTGCTTTACTGCCAAATTCCAGCTCTCTGTGGTCTAAACAACATGGTTCTGGTCTTCAAGGAGTTCCACAGGTTCTATCCTACCAGGATATTAATTGCAATGGTGTTTGAGGTATAACATCTCCCTGGTTAACACAGATACAGTCAAAGGTCAAATGACACTATACTTAGCAGTAAACTTGACTGAGCCCAGCTCTGTACTCGCAGTGCTCATTTCTTCACTGTACACCGTCCAAATCTCTTCACAGATAATAGTAGATCTACAAGCTCACACGCTGCGATGCATTGTGAGCGTGTATATCTGCAATTTTTTATGAAAGTTACCTTGGAATAGGGATGCTAGAGTTCACGTACTGTTAGAGTGCTAGAGTGTACTCAGCCTCACCCACTTACAGTATGTCTGCAGAAAAGTCCAAATATAAAGACTATTGCCTATTAGAGTGTTGCTAGGTTGAATTAATCTATTTCTGTAACCCCTAAATATGCTAAATTTGGAGTTGCCATCAAGCAAAAAACCATACAATGTCTCTTTGAGTTAGTCCTGTTTCTAATTCTATGCAGTATTCAAAACGATGCCCCGCCTCACGGTTCATCCGCTTTAGTGGTCATTGGTTGGAATAGGTCAGGTGAAGTCCTTGTTTCCCTCCAGTATATCTTTGACAACTACACCCAGGTTACTGCTGTTAACTTGTTAGTAAAACCAGCTGTACTAGGGCTCCCAGAGGACCGTTGAGTTGAGAAACGCTACACTAAATAACACAATGTTCCCGTTTCCCCGTACACAGCCTGCGACCCATTGTAGAGTGTTTTGCCAGCCAGCTGGTTGAGAAACCCTGAAACGCTGCTTTAACACATACTGCCACTTCAAAACAGGAACTCTTGTGACCCCGCAGGATTTCTGGCGGAGTGTGCCGTGGTCTCACCAGTACCAGATGTAGTACAACGAGGTAGTTCTATATGCTGCTGACTGGGATGTTTAGCTGGGATGCTGAATACAGAGCGTGCCCTTCATTTGACCTAATTGATTCTCTCTTTATCACCGTGGCTCGTTTCTGTCTACTGTCCAGGCCTGTTTTAGAAGGAGAAACAAAAAAGGAGCATCGAGCATGCGCACTGCCAGAATATAATAAGAGACGCATCTTCAACCTCCAGCAGTTCACAGAGAGATGCAGTAAGAAAGAGAATGACAAAGAGCTGAAGATACACAAGAGAAAGAGAGGCAGACAGAGAGGCATAGAGAAACGGAAGGATTGTCACACCCTTTTAGAACATTCCACAGAGACCATGGCTGACCATTGCTTTTAATCAGACAAATCTCTTTATCGTGCCAAATTCTCAGCAGGGAAAGGAAAGGCCGGCTTAGCCAGGAGAGGAAGAAAAAGAAAAGCTTCATGCTTTTGACTTTCCACTATATCCCCCCACCCCCCTCTGTCTATCTTTGCTGCACAATGGTAACCATTTCCTAAAATCAGCATTCTTCATCTTGGGAAAAGAAAAATCATTAACGTTTTTGGAACAGGGAACGTTTTCATCCCCAGGCCAGTTCCACACTAGAGAGCGGCGCTATTGTTCCCTCAGATTTATGGACAATATTTCATCTACAGCCCAGCCTAAATATTTCCTCCCCGTTAGAGGCAGTATGGGACTCTCAGAAGCTCAACAAGCCTCGACTAAGTTATGATAAACTACTGTATAAAAGTGCTATTACTAAATTGAGAGCATGAATGTTAAGCTCATATTATGTAAGTGTGGCTGCATTTACGCACCTGCTTGTCATTAATGCATAAAAAAATCGTAAGACCGTTATTTTTTGTTATCATTTGTATCATTCCGGACATTGGGACCGGCAGTTTCAAATTCTATATAGCTGTTCATTCTCATGCAACACAAGCCAGAAATATGTTTAGCCCATAAGTGTGCATGCGTATGTGCGTGCGTGCGACCGTGCGTGCGTGCGTTTGGGGTCTTTCGTGAGTGGACAGCAACTCTTGAAATACACTAAGGAAGGAAGGAGTCTTTTAAATGGTGGCACACATGCTTTGATGAGGTCTGCCACTGCCCTCCGTATTTAAAGCAGGAGCTCTACTAAGCTACAATATAACCAGCGAGTTACACACCAACTCTCAACACACAGTTTGAACGTTGATGCTGTAAAATGCAAAATACACTCTGACACAGTTTAACAGGAAGCAGGCAGCTTGGGCTGACCCTGTGCACACAAATACACATACACATACATATACATGCACAGTCACACACACACACACACACACACACACACACACACACACACACACACACACACACACACACACACACACACACACACATGTGTGCACCGACACACACCATGACTGTGCACAGACATGCATGCACGAATACACATGTGCCTCTGCACACATGGACAAGCACACCAACACTCACACCTGTGCACATGCAAACACACACATATGCACGCCTGCACACACTTGCATGCGCAGACGCACGCACGCACACACACACACACACACACACACACACACACACACACACACACACACACACACACACACACACACACACACACACACAGGGCTACTGAGGTCAGTGTTCATTTAGGATGTCCTGTTTGTGTCCCTCCCAGGAGGAGGCTGGTTAAAGGAGAGCAGGCACAGCTGGAGCAGCCTAGGGTAAGTGAGCCACTTTGATCCTGGTTCGAAAATAAACCTGTCAGCCGCTGCACTCCGCCTGTTTGTTGTCTGGAAGTCCCAGGCAACCCGCAAATTCCCATTTGCAAACATTGCAAAGTGAGAATCGAACACAGTGACACATACACGCCTGACGCAATGAACAGCCTAATGGCTTAGGAATGAATGAGGAGAACACGTTCCAAGCCTGTTGTTTTCACCAAGGTGCTCTGCTTGAGACGCACAGGGTGGGTTGTCTAAAAATTCTAAAAATATATTATATAATAATATAGCAGATCTACAAGCTCACGACTAGTTTGGGTCCCAGTCACACATCAAATTTCTCTTTTGGGTCTCGAGCTAAAAAGTTTGGGAACTGCCGCTCTAATCAATTCATGCCGACGGCTGTAAAATCAAATGAGGCACGGCCGTAAAAGCACACGTTTGGCCCTCAAAAAGGGGCCTCTTGTGTTTCACCGTAGACCGGGGCCAAAAACAATGGAGCCCTTCCTTGAGATAAGAAGGCCTTGACCCACCGAGAATGAAGCCTTGACTGTCTGAATTCAGAGAGGCTGCATGGTTCCCTGCCCGCTCTAATAATTCCCTTGTGTGGTCTAAAACGCGTTGGACCCGGTTGGACTGAAAAGCAAAGCCTCATGTGCAGTACGCTTCACATTATATTTACTCCAAAATGCCGGTGTAAATAGCTGTGAAAAATGTAAGTGTTATCTTCAAGAAGAGCGGTCCTGTTGTTCGCGCGCCAGATGACAACAGCAGGAAGGTATCTGGAGCCAGAGTTAAGACTCACCAGACATCCTTTTGGTTCTGCACAAACGAAGGAAGACAACCAGATGAGATGAAGGACAGAGAAACAGATGACAGTGCTTCATATTCAAATCCAACAGCTTAAAGGACCACTTCACGCATTGTCAATATCTTCATGTATATCAATGCTATATAGGTATAAGATTTCAACATTTCTGTCTACTCTGTCTGTGTCTCAGAGGAGTGTTGTGCAGGACAGTTCAGAAACCTTTCTACCAATATGACATCATTGGTATAGAACTTTAAAATGTTTTGATATTTTCAGATACTAGTACAGTCAGTGTAGAGAGATCAGGGTTGAGGGTAGAGAAAAAGTAGGCCTAGATTCGAGTCACTCACATACAGATTCAAACCCTTTATGTTGAGATCAGGTACAGTAGCCGGTTGGGTCATGATGCACTAAAATAAAATGTTTGCCCTTTCTGCTTTATGAGACACAGAATGACAGGAAAAAATGTATAATTAAATGGGAGGAGATGACACGCGACACAAGAAACTCGAATCCATGATGTCACGGCCAAGGGTACAGTATGTACGTCTGTGACTAAATGGTTTATGCACCATGTGGCTGAGCCACAAGGACACAATGTCAAACGGATCGACTGCCACCAGCTAAATTCAAGAATGATGTAAAGACGCATGCACACACACAGGCACGTGCACACACTCACACAGGCACGCACGCACACACACACACACACACACACACACACACACACACACACACACACACACACACACACACACACACACACACACACACACACACACACTCAGGGATAGAGTGACCGGATGGGAACCGCAAGTTTCCCAGTCCGAACCCGGGCTCCCCCAGAGTTGGTGTCGAAGTGTCCTTGAGCAAGACTCTGAACCCCTAATTGCTCCCGATGTGCAGGTTGGTGCCCACTGCCTTGCATGGTTTCCCCCGGCATCAGTGTGTGAATGTGTGTGTGAATGGGTGAATGTAATGCACAATCTCTGTAAAGGGCTATATAAATGTACCATTTACCACACACACACATACAACCACTGCCTGAACACTATGGGACAGTAGATTGAATATTACTGGGGAACCTGGGAGGTTTTTTGTGTGTAATATTTATTTGCATTCAGAGTTTATTGCCGTCTTGTCTAGTAGTAACTTCA
>NC_137874.1:20281042-20296042 GCF_963924005.1 Protomyctophum bolini | reverse complement strand
ACAGCTGTGGGTGCGGCTTCAGTTCAGGTGGATCGCCACCCACCATGCAAACCACTGAAACCAGGCATTATGAACTGGTGGGCGTGTCCACAGAAAAACGACAATTTAACAAATACTGTACACTTTTAAATCAGGCAGAGCTTTTCCACACTGCTTTGGTTTCTGGGCACCTGGACCACACGGCGAGGTGCCTGCACATTCATCTCTGCAGAGCACCATCAAAGCTGCCTCCAGCACTGAGGCTAATGGTCTGCAAATGAGACTGCCTGCTAATCTTCCTCTCACACCCACAACCCCACATGGCACCCATGTTTCAGTGTGCACACGCACAGTCGCACACACCCACACACATGTACGCGCGCACGTGCGCTCAAAGACTGCATGCACAGCACAATAAGCTCATAACCATCAAAGCCTTCTGATTTTCAAACTGTTTCCTGTCTTTGTTCTCGGTCCCACCTCCTTAGTTTCAGATGGACAGGAAATTAACCACTCACAGCACAGGTGAGTTTAGTACACGTGTGCGTGTGTGTGTGTGTGTGTGTGTGTGTGTGTGTGTGTGTGTGTGTGTGTGTGTCTGTGTGTGTGTCTGTGTGCGTGCAGCTTAGAGGTGATTATACAAAGTCTAGCCTGTTATTGAGAAATGTGATGAAAGTAATGGCAATGCTCAACAATCACCTGAGGCTCACAACGTTGGGTCACTTCACTTAGATTAACGATCAGAGGGAGCCAGCAGAGAGATGAGAGAGATTGTTTGGTAACTAGTGCATTTAACACGCAGTGTTGGCACAACCCTGCGTGTTAAATGCTATGTTTTTGCTATTTTGAAAAACCTTTTTAAATAGTTCAAATAGCCGATCTACAAGCTCACAATGTGACGATGTATATAGTTGAACGGCTATAGTCGAACTATTTAAAAAAGAAATCAAATATATGGGTGGCAAGATATACAGTATAGGGCCCCAAATATCAGCTCTGACTGATAATACCAGATTATTACTATTAGACACGTTGCATTGTGAGCATCTTGATTGTTGATTATTCTTTGTGTGTTGATTATTCTAATCTAATCCATGCTCTTGCTCATCCTCGTATGCCCATGATTCTATGCATATTCTGCATTTTTGTCTGTTTACTATACCTGACTTATCTCTCTTGACTGTGAAGTATTTAAATTATGTCGACATGTCATGTGAAGCCCTACCCTTCCTGGTCAATTTGGCTCCATTTGTACAGTCTGAGTTAGAGGCCCATCGTGGTCAAATAGTTTGCTGCATGGTGTCATGGTCACGCCCTGAGCCCCTCCGTTTGTCCATGATTTTCCTCTGTCTCTCCCAAGTCCTGCTCCTCTGACTCTGATTGCCCTGAGTGCCATCACCTGTGGGGACCAGCTGAGCCAGGTTGGGTGATGAGCTCCAGTGACTATTTAAACTCTGCACTCTGCCTTGTGTTTGTTCAGTGCTGGATCTTAAATTAGTGTCACGTTTTATGTTCAGTGTATGTACTTCTGTTATCGTATGTCATTTACCAAGTAAAGTCAAGTTTATGTGATCTACTTGTCCTGCCTTAGTTTGAGTTTCCTGAACTTGGGTCCTAACACCTGCAAACCGTGACACATGGGGCCAATGTTAAACCCAGCTTTTCCTTTTCTGTTTTAACAAGGTTTATTTAAAAAAAGCAATACATTGAGTAGCCTAATTCTATTCTAGATATTTTACACCCACACACTCACCCTCCCCAACCACCCTGTTAGCATTGTGTGCAAAATTTCAATTAATACAATAAGCATCAAAACTAATTTATAAAATAAAGTCAAAAATATCCCATGATGAACTGTAACAGTATTTTGGTGTTCTGTTAAATGTTAATCTGTTCAGATGTTATGTTTATTTTCGGGACATATGCCGCACCAACTGCCAAGCCCCCTTTTGGGTATCATGAAAAATAAATCAGTTGTTCCATGCAGGGCAAAACTGTACTTTTCCATCACCTACATGAAGTAAAGTACGTAAAACCTTGTGAAAAGCCATTGTTCAGTCATGTGGAACCGTGTCCTCAACTCATCATGCAGGGTAAATCCAGGGGCTTTTACAGGGTGTGTTCAAGTGCTAGAATCCCACAACAGAACTGTAGACTGAGATTAGTCATCTCTTTATGGGATCAAAACAAAAGGATGAGGCTATGCAGATCTGATGGAGTGGATTTATTTACTGGAGAAGTTATCAAGGAGCTTATAATCAATACTTGATTGTACAAACTCCTGCGCTTGTTGCATGGCCGAGCCCTCGAGACCTTGTGACCTTGTGATGTGTAGCTAATTTCAAGGCAGACCTATTATGATTTGTTGCACGATGATGTTATTCCTAAGATTAATTTATGACCCCCTATTGCTGATCTAGCCACAGCTTATTCTTTGTGAGGGTTTGGCGTGACTTCCATACATCTGCTCTAAGATCTGTGTGAGGTTACCAGCACTCTGTATCCGCTGTTGACTTACAAGTGATGACGTGTGGTTATACGCATAAAGCGCGCCAAATCCTACTGCAAAAAAAAGGGAAAAAATAAAAAGGAAGAGGAGGAAGAAATTATATTTATCAGACTAGAAATTCATATTAGCACAAAAGTCTGCCAATTTATTTTGAGAGATTATTTGTATACATATTATGTATAAAATACATCATACAGATATGTCTATACAGTATCTATCTACATAATGCCACTATACTGTATATTGCTGCAAGGTTCCTTTGACTGATGAGCAGTGGCGTGTGGTTGTATGGCGTTGAGGGCCAAATCGCATGCTTAATATATTTGCCATGTAGTAAAATCAAATTTTTAGTTGATGAAAAACAGTCCGCTCTAAAAGAGAAAAATATGCATGTCCTTCTCAATGTTTTCATATAGTGTTGAAATACTGGTACTCTAGTTACTCAAATGTTCTTATGTGTGTGTGTGTGTGTGTGTGTGTGTGTGTGTGTGTGTGTGTGTGTGTGTGTGTGTGAGTGCGTGCGTGCGTGTGTATAGATGCGTGCAAGTGCCTGCGAGTGAGTGTGTGCTTGCATGCGTGCATGCATTCGCCTGTGCGTGCTTATATTTGTGGAGACCTCCTCACAATGATGGAAAGATGAGGGAAAATCATGGTAAATGGTGACATTTGTGGGGCCTTGCTTTTGCTTGCTGCGAGTATTTGGGGTTATACCCCTAATTGTGATGGTCATGAGGATCACAATTAGGGCATACTGTAGGTTAAAGTTTAAAGTGAAGGTTAGCCTTTAGGTTTGAGATTATTGTTAGAATTGGTTTGGTCTGGGGTCAGAGAGGTTGGAGAACGGATGTAGTCATTTGTCAATGGAAAGAACTGGCAGGTCCTCACAACTATTCAAACTTGTGAGCAGACATGTGTGGCTGTGAGTTTGTGCGTGTCTGTCTCTCTTTGTGTGAACTAATTCATATTTTCATAAAATTTGCATATATTACAGCAGTCAGATCCAATAAACGTAAAAAGCCTTCTCACAGTTTTTCATTCTTTCACTGATTAGACAAACTAATAAGCTGAAGTCATTTCCGTGACAGATGCCACCGCAGCCTCTGCGAGGCATTTGGACTCTGGGAAGACCCGGGACAAGTTTTGTGGGTCTCCGAAGCATGTGTGTGTGAGTCGACTTGACGAACATTTATGACTGTGTCAGCTTGTCCTGACACACAGCTGATTAATGAGACAGCAGTCTTCAATCTGAAGACAAATGGAGCTGGTTAAGCATCAAGTCAGAGGACCGGATCCTTTCCCCCCCTCATTTTAGTGTGGTTGCCTAATGCCTAATAAAGGCAACTAACATTTGTTCACATTTATGATAGAGAAGAGCAACCTAAACATTGCTGTGCTACTCCTCCAGCAGTTTTGGATTTAGCTAGTTTTATACTTTCATTTATATTAATTTATTAGTTAATACATTTTTTCTATTGAATGGGATAATGTGATAGCTCCCGTTCAATATGTTTGTCCAGAAGGACATCCTCTGATGACGTCATCGTGGCTCTGCCTCTTCCGGGGCGGTTACGGAATCGGCACCTCCGAATGCTCCCAGAAACCTTTGAGTGCATTGGCGAATATTCTCGGAACTTCTCGGAATATTCTCGGAACAACAAGTCTATTGTGACAAAGGCATGCGACCAAAGTGTGACATGCTGTCAACAGTTACTCTGAGTTTAAAACTGTTGCCATATAAAAGGTTTATTACCTGATGCTTGACACATCTGTTTGAGTGCATTAGTAGCCTAGTATGCTGTGGTCTGACACAGTGCTGCAATGCATTGTGAGTTTGTTTTGGCTGGCTGTGCCTTTTTGTTATTATGGTGACACATCACACATTGTCTATATTATAGACATTATGGCGAAGCATTGTCTATATTTAATAATATAGACATTGTGGTGAGGCATTGGCTATATTCATATACTGTCTGTAGACATTAATTATGGTGACACTTTGTCTTCATTTGATACATAGCCATTATGATTAGTTGACACATTGCCAGTGTCACGGGGCAACCCGTGCCCTATATACAAAGACACATGAAACTGCTTTCTATAACATGCAAGGACTATTTTTAAATTGTGTGGTGGAATTGAAATGATCACTGATTGCCAATTGTCTCTCCTGCACTGCTGGTGGCATGTCCCTTGATGAGGAAGGGGCCAAGTGCTATGCAGGAGAGGGGTGTTCCTTCTCATGCTTTGAGTATTTGTCATTGAGTTTTCATGATTATTTATATTTGTTTAATTGTAACACATCTTTAGTATGTTTAGGTTACTTTATGGCTTATTTATGAAAGTATTTATTTGTAGTTATTGAGAAGAAATGTTGCTAATTGTTCTGTGTCCTGTGGTAGGATCCACTCCTATTTAAGGGAGGCTGCAGGGACAGTTGTGTTAGTTGGTTGTGGTCTTTAACACGGTTAACATACCTGAGGGAGAGCTACAGGACCTTGTGTGACCAGGGTTTAGCCTGAAGAAAGTTCTCATCCTGTTTGGTTTTGTTCAATTGTGTTTGCCTAAGTATTTATTTCGTTTTTGCATTTTAATTGTTATGTGAATTGCACTGAAGAAAACTGTCTGGAGGTTGGTGGAGGAGTTTGAGGAAAATAAAAGCCCTTAACTACAATTTCTGACTGTTCTTGGAGCCTTGGCCGTTCGGGCAACTTCACAGCCAGCATAAAGACAACATGCAATTTTGTTGAACTTCCAAACTTCCAAATCACCTGCAAGGAATTTCTTGACAGGAAGTAGCTCATAATATGTTTTTTATGAAACAAACACTTTGCACCATGCATTCCAGTTGCATTCCAGGTTCCACGTCCCCTCTGTCAGCCTCTGCTGCCGACGGTTCCGTCTGAAACTTCAAGTGTCACTGCTTCCTGATGTGGGTGGTGGGCCCACATGGCGGAGAAGATGTGCCCACGTTACTTCTTCGGGCTGTGCCCGGCCGGGCTCCATGGTAAGCCTGGACACCAGGCGCTCGCTGACGAGCCCTCCCTCCGGACCTAGCTCCAGAGGGGGGCCCTGGCTTATCCTCCGGGCCGGGTCACATCTCTTAGAGTAGAGTCGCTGCTTCTTCGCCTGGAAAGGAGCCAGTTGAGGTGGTTCTCCTGGAAAGGAGCCAGCTGAGGTGGTTCTGGAAAGGAGCCAGCTGAGGTGGTTCAGGCATCTGGTTAGGATGCCTCCCTACTCCCTAGCAGTCCTCGAGGCACATCCCACTGGGAGGAGACCCTGCATGGGGCAGACCAATTTTAGGTACAGTTGAAGGAAACACATCGACTCACTGGCCTTGGAACGTGTCGGGATACCCCAGGAGGAAGTCACTAATGTTGCTCTGGGGGGAAAGTCTGGAGCACTCATGGTGGAGCTGTTGCCCCCGCGACCCGACTACGGATAAGTGGTTGAAGATGGATCGATGGATGAAACACTTTGCAGATTGAAAGAGGATAATTCAAGCTTTTCATACAGCTGCAATGTTGGTGAGTTTAACGTTGTTTAATACAATCAGATAGGACTT
Organism: Protomyctophum bolini; assembly: GCF_963924005.1. Classification (NCBI taxonomy): domain Eukaryota; kingdom Metazoa; phylum Chordata; class Actinopteri; order Myctophiformes; family Myctophidae; genus Protomyctophum; species Protomyctophum bolini. The sequence goes on along the minus strand of NC_137874.1, from coordinate 20,289,992 downwards.
TTCTGTTTGGATGAATTGACGCGGTCTGCCAACACAACAGGTCTGCATATGGTCAATATACAAGAAGGCAGGAAACTTATATTGATTATATCTTGGTTAATAAAAAAGAACACATAACCTATACAGTGTTAAGATGTACAATGACTTTGCACTATGTGCATGCACGTGCACGCCACCCATCTGCCACCACCTTTCTCAAGACAGTCACATATAATCTTAATCTAGCTCTCTGTTTATTCTTCCTTATACGAGCAACTTCCACCCTCTCCATGGAAACGCTCTCTATCCCTGGCAATTTGCTGTCTAATCCATAGTCAGATTGCACTAAAATAGTCCTGCATGCACTGATTACAGAGCTGAGAAATTAGTGGTCCTTGTGATGTGGAGGACCGGTGGGCAGTCTAAGCACTGTAGCAGATTTGCTGGTTAGCGGTTACACACACACACACACACACACACACGCACACACACACACACACACACACAGATAGCCCTAAATGGAAAAGCAAGGTGGTGTGTGTGTGTGTGTGTGTGTGTGTGTGTGTGTGTGTGTGTGTGTGTGTGTGTGTGCATGCGTGTGTGTGTGTGTGTGTGTGTGTGTGTGTGTGTGTGTGTGTGTGTGTGTGTGTGTGTGTGTGTGTGTGTGCAAGGAATGATGGGAAACCCAGTGACCATTCATTCAGTCATCCTATATTGAGACCTTCTCACAGTGACGTTGTACTACTGTCTGTGTGTGCAGAATGTGTAGTGTGTGTGCGTGCGTGCGTGCGAGAGTATTATATGTTATATGAGTGTATCTGAGTGTGTGCTCATGCATAGTAAGTGTGTACAGTAGAATATGACTCTGTGTTGGTGTGTGTGTGCTCATGCATAGTAAGTGTATACGGTAGGATATGTCTCTGTGTGTGTGTTTGCTGCAGTAGCTATATAATAACCGCCTTGCCTGAACGCATGGAAAACTTTAAGAGTAAAGTGCTGGTCGCCTGGAAGAGGAACAAGTGAAACCCCATTTACCACAACCCCAATATCCCCAAATCCCTCCGTCGCTCTCCTTCACCCCTCACCCCTCGCCCCGACACACTCCGTCAACATAAAACAGACTGCCACTGCAAAGCGCAGTCATATTTCAGAGGCAAGGCAGCAAGACATGCCTCAGAGGCACAAACACGAGAGCAGAAGTTACAATTAGGGGGGAAAAGGGAGAGCGAGATTTGTGTGAGAGGCAGAGAAAAGAGAAACAGTAGGAAGGAGAATGGCTGCAAGAGACCACATAACCACATATATTATATTTCACATGCCAGTATCCAGGAGCAGTGGTGCTCAACTGGTTTCACACTGCAGGGACCCAGAGGTCTTTGTTCACTATGAAATCACTATTCCAAAAGATCTCAGCTCAATCCAGCAGGAAAAGAGGTGCTACCTTACAAAGTATTATGAGAATCCATATGGTGAAGAGGCCCAACACACTCAAATACACATATTATTATCTGACATTAAAAAGGTGGCGTTTCGTTCAGATATCCCTTCATTGGACCACTATGAAATCAGTGTTATTATGAAATTAAAAGTTCCTACACTATGTTTGTTTGAGAAACAGTGCCCTGAACCATCCTGGTCAACATGTCATTTTGATTCCTCCGCTCCGCATCTTAAAAACATCTCATCCATGGATTGACTGAAGATGATGTCATCAACCCCTTCAAGGGAACTAGCATTAGCCTGTCAGTATGACAGACTGCTACAAAGGGACAAGAATATCTTGGTGGGGCTGATGGACTTCTAAGATCAAATAAGGTCAAGAGTACCACAGCACCTCAAAGGCCCTTAAAACAAGGCTCCAGACTTCCCAAAACAAACTAGTCAGGCTACTACTTGGCCTCACTGGCTTAGGGTTGACGACAGAGTACAGCATCTTGCAATGGGTCTGGTCCACAAGATTCGCTACAGCACCAAGATACCCATGTACGGTACCTGTCTACATTCTTCCTTAATGTCAACGAAGTCCACACCCACAACACCAGAGGGAGTTCAACAAACCATGTGCAGATTCGGCACAAATAAGGGACTAAATTAATTTCGCTCCTATGCCACCAAGTAAGGAAGGCAGGTTGAGTAAAACCTCGTTAGGAGCAATGTACAGAATATGAGGGAGATTAGGTATAGAGATAGGGAGAATATCTAGGGAGATTAGGTATGAAGTCAAGTATCCCTTACACATAGTGTACGGTAAATACACTTATATATTAGTTACATAAGTGCAAATGAACAATGTTGAATGTAGATTTTTGTGTCCTTGTCCTATAGTTCAGGGCAGCGGAAACAACAACAACTTGCTGAGCCTTGAACTCATGCAGGGATTTGGGACACCTCAGGCACTTGCCAGTTTGCATTTGCCATGTTCAAACACCTGTCATATACATCCACGGTCATCTCCTTTTTCCTGTCCCCACTGTGACAGGTCTGATACCCCCTCCAGATACAGTAAGTCCCCTTGTCATCGTTTGACATTGGGCTCCCTGTGTTGGAGCTGTTTTTGGCCACACAGTTGGGCATAGGGAGTACAGCATGAAAAGGGCTAAGAGCACAACCATGCAGGGGGCGACTCCAGTATTAAAGGTGAGGGTGGTACTGTACGTAGATATGTGTCTGGCTGCCCACACTGCCCACTTGCTGGCGAACAAAATGTCCAGGGGACCACAGGACCCAGACGAAAACCACACACCTCAATCCTGTTAGCCAGTTTGCTATAGCCAATCTGGTGGGGACTATATTGTTAAAAGGATCCCTGGCTAATAAGACAAAATTTGCCTTAAAATATTATACTTGCTCTCTATAACTCAAATAAAAAAATAAAAACACCTTAGATATTTTATTTCTTTCATAAATAGAGAATATTTCACTCATTATAGGAACGGCTCCTGTCGTGAGTTGATGATGTCATTATGTCCATGTGTGTCCTGTGTCCAGCCCTATAGAATGTATGGAATGCACATGCTAATAAAAAGTATTTAAAATATTGCTTTGATGCTCATATTAACCTTAGGAAGTATTAAGTTGTATCATCAACTTGCGACGGGAGCGGTTCCTATAGAGTGAAACATTCTCTATTTATGAAAGAAATCAAATATTGAAGGTGTTTTTATTTTTGTTATAGGCATATTTGTCTTATTAGCCAGGGTTCCTTTTAAAGACAGCTCTCAATACATAACAGTCTAACATAGCCCCCTTCCCTGTTGTAGAGGTGAGACAGGGTGGCAGTTGTGAGTGGATCTATTGACGGGGTCCACTCATAATTCCGACATCCCAATATTGCGACCATTGCATTAGGTTAGTGTGAGGTTATAGGGTTAGTATAGGAACATCGGAATCAGGTCTTCTTGATCTCGGGTACGGTCACCATACCCGAGATCAAGAAGACCAACCGTACTATACAGTGACAATAATGGACCTCTTGAAGCAGTGGGGACCACACACTGGGCCAAGAGGTTGATATGGGTCGGTCAGATCAGCACAGGTCTTGATGATCCGTCCAGGGATGTCATCTGGGTTGGCTGCTTTTCTGATCTTCACCTTATTCAGCAGCACCCTCCTCATGTCCTGCTCACAGTAGGGGTGGAACACATCGTAATTTGATCCGTAACACCACATCATGCACATTATGCTGTTGGAACTGAGCTCCTGCTTTCAAGGTTGTACTTTATTGTTACATCTTGTGTACAGATACATGAGAGTAAAACTTTTTGCTTCCTTCAGGCAATGCAGCAGATACCATCAAATAGCAACAACAGCAAAAAAAAGGATAGAATAAAGAAAGTGCAAAAAGAGCAAACAAAGCGTAAATAGAGTATCCTAATGTACATGTGCATTTTTTCCCTGTAGTAGCAAAGTTTGGCACATGGTAGCAAATTGTAGGCTAATTGTACATTTTTAGCAAGAATTTTTAATTCGGTTAAATGTTTTTTTTTCATCACTCCCACTTCTGCATGCATGAGTTTATGGGAAATCATATAAACGGACGTAGAAGTTTATGAACAATAAACCAGCAGTGTTGCCTGCTCCGGGCATCAGTTACAGTATGATATCGCGCCTGCCCTTTTGAGAGTTTTGCACACTGCAACAATTGCTGTTGTTTTGACTAAATGAGAAACTTCAAAAAGATTAATTCACACTATTATTTTCTGTTTTCTACATTTAATGACAAAATGTCCTCCATTGTGGTGGTGGTTGTGGTGGGTATTTCATAATCATAAGTAGCTCATATTTTGGTATCCAGCATTCTTTTTAAAGCCACCAGAAAAACACCTCATTGCACACAAAGTGGCTTACCTCGAGTTTGGACCGTGCAAGAGCAGTGTACAGGATTTCCTCACAAGTCACAATGCTTTACGGGGATGATTTAACAAATGTCATACATGCATGCTTCCAAAAGCCCCACCTCCCTTCTGTTTTGAATCAAAGGCATCAGGGCTATAATGCAGTTGGTGGAAAAATGCTCGTAATTTGGCTGGATGTGCTGTGCTCTTTATTTTGATTTCTTCTAATTGAATAAATATGTCACATAGCAAGGGTGTTTAGAAGACAGACACGACGCTCTAAATATTTGGGACCTTATTCAGTGCCAAGCTGTCGGGGGAGGAGGCAGTAAATAAATCACAGGTCACACAACACTGTGGACTTGCCACGGTTTGGCCTCAGTGACATGTTATCTGACATATGGTTTGGCCTCAGTGACATGTTATCTGACATGGTACAAATTTCTTTACTCCACGACGTCATGACGTTGTCAGAGGCATCTCCAACTGGAGCCTGCCATGATTATGACTTCCAAAAATCAAGACAGGGTCTAATTAGTATTGCTTCAAGTGGATCACTGACTTATTAGTGTGGCCAGTCTATAACGTCAGTCATCTATCACGTAATGTCACTCCATATTTGGAAGGATTCACGATTTATGAAAAAGGGGGGGATGCATGGAGGTACTTCCTTGGCCTACTGAGGCAATTGTGTAAATTTGAGGATGATTGGTTCACGATTTGCGAGATTAGTCCTGGACAGTCAGACAAACACAGACTTCTCACTTGACCTCTTCCTGTAGCTATTGATTTCAAGTCAGTAGTCACGCACGCACGCACGCGCGCACACACACACACACACACACACACACACACACACACACACACACACACACACACACACACACACACACACACACACACACACACACACACACACACACACATTTATTCAACTTTTAAACATTATTTGCTTTCTTCAGATTTATATTGCAGAACAATTCAATTAATGATAGGGATTATGTTAATATTTTATGATTTATACATTTGTATTACAGTGTTGATTTACAAATGATAAAATGACGCTGTTTAAAGAGAATGTTTCCCTCTAAAGTGAGCTGTTTAGCATGTGTGCAGAGACACTGCATGCGAGTGTGTTTACAAACGTAACTTTTGCGTGTGTGTGTGTGTGTGTGTGCCTCTGGTAAAGCGTTTAGCACAACTCCAGTGTGGATAATGGTCCCTACGTGCTCCCGGTCACATGCAAAGGGACACATGGGGGTCACACAGGCTAACGGTAGCACTGGAGATGGAGATGATAAACTTGAATGCGTCCCTGTGTTCTCTATGGCATCAGGTCAACAGGGGACGCAGGAATTTCAATTAGTTCACGTTAATATGCACCCCCTACAAGCTCACAACCTGCCACGTTGCAACGTGCTCTGAGAAATTTGATCAAATGCAAGGCAAGTTTATTTCTATAGCACATTTCAACAAGGCAATTCAAAGTGCTTTATAGATACCTTTAAGCACTAAGACAGACAACAAGAACCAGTACTTGCACCAAATTGCAGTGCAGAACCAATTATTACAAAACCTTTGTAAGTCTTCATCTTTTTTCTAAAATAACTGAGAGTTGTAGCAGACTTGGAATTTTCTGGGAGTTTGTTCCAGAATATGTGGTGAACAAAATGCTGCTTCTCCAAGTTTAGTTCTGATTCTGGGGACAGAAAGCAGACCTGTCCCAGATGACCTGAGTCGTCTGGATGCTTCATGATGTAGCACAAGATCAGAAATGTATTTTGGCCCTAAATCATTCCATGCTTTATGGAGAGAAAAAATTAGGGATCTAAATATAGACCCCTGAGGGACCCAGGTCAACGAGAAATCTTGTTTGTGAGATTTTGTTTTCGTCTTTCTGTTTCTCTTTCTCCTCACGCTATCTCCCTGTTGAAGGTTCTATTTTCTATTTGAAGCCGTAATCCAAAACAGATAAAATAGTCACGTTTGAACTGCCATCCAACCATTCATTCAAATTTACAATACATTTGAATGGGATGTGAAGGTTACTCCAAACTATCAACCCCCCCCCCCCCCCCCCCCCCCCCCCATCAGCCCCCACTCCCTCAGCTCCCTGCTCGGCCCACCTCCCCTCCCGCCAAACGCTCAGCTTTTTTCTTATTTTCTCCGAATCTCCACCTCGCTTCTTCCTCTTGTCAGTTTGCCAAATTAGCCCAAACATCCTTACAGACAAATACAAGCTGTGTTGGAGCCTCTGTGCACCTCCTGTCCCTAATCCCTCTAAAAGCCTAGACAGCCCTGTGTACTTTAAACAACACTGGGGACCATTGCTGTGGGTGGCACTGGACAGAGAACCAACAGCACCTTATCTTTGCAGTTATCACCCTCATTCGGAAGGTCGACCACAATCGATTTAGAACAGCAGAAAATGCCCACAATAATATACAGGTTATGTTAAAAAAGGTTGATGGAGAACACCAAACTATGCATAGCTGAGCCTGAGCGCCAAAGAAGTGTCTGTGGCGCCTGGCCTGGCTCTGGCCACAGGCATCTGTGAGAGAGATACTGAGAACTTGAAGAGGTTGTTCTTGAGAATCTTCCAGGCTCAACATGACCCATTGACCCATTGACAAGACCTAATGCCAATTCTAAAAATGTATTCTAATGTTTCTATGTCATTGGTATTTTGCCGTGAAACCCCATCTCAAAATATTTTGTGCCAGGGACCCGTAGAAGCAAAGATTTGAGTTAAAAATGTTCGCTTTAAAAATATATATTCAAAGATTTGCACACAATATTTCACTTTGTGACGTGCTACAAACTTGTAGATCTGCTATTTTTGAATAGCCAGTATAAAATAATGGTCAAAGTGCTTAAAATCTAAAGTGACATGCAGATGCTTTCCTGGGCTTTAATCGGTTAAGTTCCTACTCTCTGGTTCCAAGACAATGTGAGGTTTTCAGAGCATTGTATCGTAAAACAATCTTTAGTACATTCTCTATAAACTGTTTTTCTCATTATATACTGTAATAGTTTTCCTCTTATGTAAAGGGTTTTACTGTTTAAAGTTTTTACTGTGGTCCCCTGTCACTGCCAACCTACACTGTTGGTCTGAGACAGATGGAAGTGTATAGGCTGCCACATGCCTTCTCTGATACTCCAAGCGTTACTTTTCACCCGACAGCAGGTTTTTCCAGTAGAGTGTAATACATTTCAAAAAGTATTTATAGACCTTTTAAGCCTCGTACAAAGCCAACTCGAGTTGTGAGAAATCATGACAACAAACAACTATTTTTCGGGTCGAACAAATAATTAGAAAGAAGAAGAAAACGGCAGGTTACAAGTTACAACAACTTTTTTTCTTGTTTTTCTTATTTGTAATTATTTGTTTGGTCCAAAATATTGTGTTTGTTGTCATGATTTGTCACAACTCGAGTTGGCTTTGAACGCTTAAAAGGTCTTTAAATAAAGACTTTTTGAAATGTCTATGGGAAAAATGCATTGGGAATTATTTCCTGGGCCTGGCGTCGTCATGAAAGGTGGCGGGACTGCGACGCTCTATAGGCACCACTTCTTATACAAGACGTTTAGCCAATCAGAATATGGTACTTTGGGATGCTCCAATTAGGTATTTGGGGTTTTATTTCATAGTGGAATGAACATAACATGGAACATATGAATGAATAGTCAAAGAATGTTTTTCAAAATAGTAAAAAAGGCAAAGAGGTTTCGGGATAAGGGTTTGATTTAGCACTGGTTTAGCACTGACTAAAATAGGGCCCTTAGACTTTATTGTTCCATTTCACTTTGTTTGCATACAGTTAATTAAATGTAGCTTGTCATTCAACAGCACTTATTACAAGACCCTCCAAAAATTCTTCCATCAAAGAAAGGCAAGTGTTTCATTTGGTAAAATGTGTAACAGACATTATTGTTCCGTTTCACTTTCTTTGCATACAGACAGTTCATTAAATGTAGTTGTAGCTTGTCATTCAACAGCACTTTAGACCCTCCAAATATTCTTCCATCAGAAAAAATGTGTTTCATTTGGTAAACTGTGCAAGCGTTTTGTTTTCACACTAAAGTGTTCTCTAATGCCTATAGACGCCTTAACAGACGACGTCACACTGATAAGCAACAGCATGTTGTGCGTGCATACCGGCAGCACAAGAACCCTGCCTCTCTTAAGATGCAATGGAAAAGTTCTAACTGCACTCATGTGTAAGAAATGCACCATCAAACTTTCAGATGCTGTTTTTCTCCCAGTGTGGAGGAAGAATGATTAGGATTTTTATTGTGATCTCTCGCCCTTGAAATATATAATCCTTGGTTTCTATTGTGTTTGAACAATAATAGCAATTCAAATCAGTTGTCCTCAAAACCACACCTCCAGTCGCTGTCATAAGAACGGGAGGTGCGCTCAAGTTCTGCAAAGCCTATTTGTGCACGGCTGCACGCACACCTGCAGCCCATCAAGTATAATTTATGTTTCGTCCCGCGTTGGTGTCGTGCACGCAGACCTCTACGCTCACAACAGTCACTACTGAACATATGAAGGAAACAGTATGCCGTATTAAGAGATCAGGCAATTTTGCGACAACAAACGAAATTCAGTCACGCGGGAGAGACTCGGAGTA
>NC_137874.1:20238542-20278542 GCF_963924005.1 Protomyctophum bolini | reverse complement strand
GATCACACTCGATTTTTTTAAAGTATTTTGATAAGAGAGGTACAGTAAGTCGGTGCCTTTGTGCACAAAATACCAGCTGTGTGTCAGCTACGTATAGTGAACAATGCGGCATCAGCTGTTGCATAGGTTATTTCTATTTTTATGCAGGTACATTATAGGTGATGCTGAGAATGCATGCTTCTCCCCCCAGAAATGTTCTGCTTCACATTGACTTAAATAAACACGTTCACATCAGCAGGTGGGTGATTAAGAATAGTCAGCCGTTGGGGACCACATGCACCTTGCTCAAAGACAAAGCAATGCTCAATTTGCTGTTGAGGAAATAAGTAACAGATTTGGCATCCCCCAATTTGAATAGGAGACAGGGACTTTGACTTTCTAGTCCCAAGCAGGCTATTTAACTTCTAGGCTGTCATTTCAGTGTAAAGAATAATAATAGTTATCTGCCATAGAGGTGAGCATAATGATCTTTTTATCATTATAAACAACCTTCTGTCAGATTGTGACGCAGAGGTTTCCTCATCTTACAAAAGCTGGAAGCTCGTCAGAGGAACTGTTCAACTTCAATCTCCAACTCTGATATTAAGCTGAATATGAGAAACTGGCCTGCTGCCTTCCTGTTTTCTTGCTCTCCATCCAGATTACAGTTTGATAAGAGAAAACGTATGACCTCCATGCTTGAATATTAGATACGTATCTCAGCAAATGTTCAACTGTATTGCTAGGCCTCGTGCAGCTAACAATTTTGACAAGTTTGCTGCCTCATAGGGAAAACCTCTGTAGTTCAGCTAAAAGTTTAAAAGCTAAAAGAAACGTTTCTGCATTTCCCATAAGCACATTATGTAAATGGAACAGTTTCGGATAAGGTTTAGATTATGAAGCTTAAAATTAGCATGTATGAACCCAAGCGGAGCAATAAAAGAGGACTTAATGATGGTGGATTTGGGGGAATACAGACTGATAACTCCAGCTCCATTTCAACTTGACATATTTCCATTTGGATGTGGGATAGGTTAGGTGTGACATCATTCCTCAAAGCTCTGGGGAAGTGGTTGTGCTCAGAGAGCTGCATAACAATGGCCTTTTCCTGCCCTGTCATCTCTGCCTCTATTTTCCCTCGCAGTTAGAACCTAAAATAGGTGCAAAGGCTGTGTGCATACGCACGCACAGACCAGTGAGACCACATATGTAGACGTTTTTTCTGTAAAAAAGTGGGAAAAAAGAAAAGAAAAACTAAATATAGATAGGCAACTGGTTAGGCCAACCACAAATGACAAATGTATGCCTCAAAAATGATTAAAACAATCAATAGATTGTGCAGTCCTGTCAATCTAACTGTACTTTCACTTAGTGCCATCTGTACAAACATACACTAGCAAATGAGAAAGAACAGGCGAAACCATTGGGCTTGTAACAGTATGGTACTTGGTTTGGCTTTAGATGCAGGGAAGCTATAATAATCTCCCTAAGAATACCCTGAGGGCACAGTCCCAATGCCTGTAAAATACCAACTCTATTGGTTGACTGTGTCAAAGAAAGACGTCTGTGCAAAGAAAACAGCTTTCCAAATACCCACACAGTGTCATACAGTACTCAACAAGGGTAAGTACTGCAGTTACTATTGTACATTCTTAAAGGCAAAATGGTTTACATAGTTCTTGTCATAAAATTGAAATAATCAAAGCATATATAGCTTGCTGCTTATCAGAAATGAAAATTCTAAAATAGACATTTTAAGATATATTTTCATGAACAGAAATGGCGAACAAATAACAGCTTCTGTTCACTGCTTTCTGGTTGTGTAGTTCAAGATCCGGAGATGGAATAGTTGTCTGGCTACGCAAAACTACCATGAATCCAACAACGCTTCTCCAAAGCAGTCATCACATCCGTTCAGGTATGGTCTGGTGAGTGACGGGTGCCCAAAAGGTACTAGATTGTGATCTACCAGTAGATCACAAAGGCATTGCAGGTAGATCACATGACATGCCCCTAAAGAATATTAAAAAGAAAAAAACATATTTTTCGCATATGCCACTCAAATTAAGGTGGATTGATTCATTTACAACAAAAGGGCATGTCAGCTCAAACCCACAATTCAACATTTTAGTTTTAAGATGTTGATATTCACATTGTAGGCTCTACAGAGCCGAACCGACTTTTATTCGTCTCTAAAATAGGAGTATGAATCGGGCCTTATGTTGATATTCTGCTTAGTGTATTCTGAATCTTGTTCAAACAAGGGTAGGCGCAATAAGCCTCGGCTTCAGCCTGCACCTGTACCACTAGTACCACTAGTGGAAATTAATGTATGTACTGTACGTCTGTATGTACTCCTTTTATTAACCGAAATAAATCTATCTATCTATCATATTGTGTATTTCAAACACAAAGTGTTTTTTGACTGGGGAGTCATATTTTGACAGCAGACACTGCCTGTCATAATTTCACCCCCCTATAGTCCAATAAGTATTGGACAGTATTACGATGTTGATATTGATTTTGTATTTATATTTAGGGCCCCAAATCATACCCTAGAAAGCACTAGTGTCTATTTAAAACACATAGGTTTCTTCGACTGGGGAGTCATATTTTTACATAATCCCTATCTAGTATGTATTGGACAGTATTAAAGAACATTGCTGTGCACAAAAACGTTGGTAGCATTTCAAATTAAATAAATTTCCATTTCTCCCCCTCTATTTCCCATTCCAAGTGCATTTGTCTTATATGTTAACGACATCTCCGCTGTATTCCAAAGCCCCCTCAGGTACAGTGAGTTGCTGCGAGAGTGACGTCTAGCCAACACCAACTCGGGATTCCTGGATCGCTGCCCTCCACAAATTCCTATCCAACATCAGGTTCTTGAGCTCTGCAGTGTTGTCAGCCAAGCTGTCGCGCCGCAGCAGCACGTCTACATATAGTGGTGCGCTTCTTTCCCCTCCTGGCTTTGCCCTGGGTTTGCTCCCATATGGTCAGTTTACTTGCCTCAAGTTCTGGGTGCCTGACGCAGTGCCCTGCCAGCCTCATCCTTCTCTCTGACTTTGTCCGTGGCGCGTGGTATAGGTCCCCATAGAGGTCCACATTTCTGATGCGGTCCGTCCATGTGACACCTAGTACCATTCGTAGCATTCTTGTGTAGACTCCATCCAGGGCTTTTTCCTGTTAGTATTGTGAGGGTCCATGTCTCGGCCCCATACAGCAGTACTGACTCCAGAGTATCTATGAACAGCCGCCTCTTAAGGTCTTCTCCCATGTCTGATTTCCACACTCTCCTCATCCCGTGCAAGGCTTTCCAGGCAAGTGCTCTCCAAGGTACAAGGTACAAGGTGCTCTCCCTCAGGTACATTACTTTTTTTTTTTAACAATATATTTATTGCATTTTTCTTTTTTTACAAACAGACAATACAACAAAACAATACATAATACAGACAATACAATACAATTACTTAAAAATGAAAAACAGTACATTACATATTTAAACTATTTTCAGCAATGGTATAAAAAGAAATTCGGTGCAGGGTAGATCTTGTTGAGCTGGTCATCTTGAATGTAGCTCTCACGTCAAAATTGTGTGGGCACCCCACCAGACTCTGGTCGATCTCCATTGTAGTAGGATTACTAGGCATCTCATTTAGGTGGTACGCTGCCATCAACGCTTGTCTTTGGAGGCGGTGGCAGTCTGAAACCCTGGAATCGCCTGCAGATGTGGCATATCATAACCAGGCATGCTTGGTGGTGGGAAGCAGTGGTGGCCAATAGTCCATGGGGTTGTCAGCGGATAGTCTTTTAGAAGCTTGCTGGTGGTGGGGCACCTGCTGGCCAAGTGGTCCAGGCGCATGCCATATATAGGCTTTGGCCTGACAGCGCGTTGCGTGTTCGAGTCCCGTTCATGACGACCTTTGCTGCGTGTCTCTCCCCTTCTCTCTCTCCCTCTTTCTCCCATCTTCACTTGATACTATCAATAAAGGCAGAAAAGCCAGAAAAAGTGTGTGTGTGCGTGCGTGCGCCGTGCGATCTATGCAGTCAATTCTGATTAATTCAGCCAAAATAGACAGGAACCTCCATTAGATTTTAACGAGGCATTTCCCAATGACCTCACAGCCACTAACACAGTAAGCCAACCACCACGACACCAACGTCCCCGTTTCCATGTTCCACTCACAGCAGACCCAGAGGACAGAGGCCAGGCGGGAAGTGATGGACTTGTATAAAACAGGCATAATGGAAGTCCAACAGTCACGTTAAACTTTACTTGCATAACAAATACAATGCAACGATATACAACACATATAAATTGAATCTCAATAGGGCGCCATAATTCCAGTTACTTGTTTTAAATAATTATGTGGTAAATGTCAGGCATCAGATTAAATGCAAGGCTTATCTGCCTTTTGACATCCTATAAATTTGGGAGGTGGGCTAAAGGTTTTGGAATGGGTTTGATGTGGGTTATCAGGGCCAGGGTGTGGATGCTGAGGTTAGAGGGAGGAACTGACACACAAACAGGATAGACACCGGAGCCAAAACAATTGGCCTGTGCTCCATGTATGATGTTAACCGCTTAAACCCTACTACAGTGTATACTTCTACTTCGTTGACCAGGGACCTAAACGGGCTCCCTCATTTCCCCCCCTGTACACCAAAATCTCCTCGACAGAAATAGGTCATCTACACGCTCATGTTTTGAGCTTAGAACTACTTGTTGTGAGCTTGTAGATCACCAATTTTTGTTCACCTATTATGAGTTATGACATGCCCAGAATAGGAACACTAGCATGGTTAATTACCTGTGCCTGTACGTGTGTATGAAATGTAGTAATGAGGTACTCTTATGAATGTGTGTGCCTCTGCATACATGTGCATGAGAGCCTGTGAATGTGTGCGACTCCGATATAAATCTCACATGTGGCTCTAACATCGTGGGGAGCCTCACCAGAAGTGTCACTACACAGTCATCTGCTCTTAGTTAAAACTGTGTTTTTGCAACTCTTTGGCAAGAAAGTTCACACAACATACAGTAGAGGCTGTGTGTATTTTACTCACACGCATACGTACACATATATGGAGCGCTCACTCCCACATGCATGCAAACACACAGACATACACATGATGCACACTGAACATACAAGTACATCCACATAAAAATGCACCCATGGAGACTGACAATAGCCTCAAAATGTAAGGGTCAGTGTGTTTTTAAGGCAGTAAAACGTTTAGCTTGGTTGTTCCCAGGGGCATGCCCTTTTAGCAAATCAAATCTTTTATGTCTTGGGAGTGAAATCCAAGTCAAATGGTGACCTGTTATTAAATGTGAAGTTGTCTTTGCTGCAGCCTATGTGTTCAAAAACGCCTATGCAGCCTCACTAACCTTCAGGCCAAATTAAAGCATAAAACATCCATGAAACAAACTAGGCCATTTCGTTGCTTCTGAGCCCCATGGGCTTATATTCATATTTGTTTTCTTGTAAAGCTCAATGATCAGGAGACCATGAGCAGCCGAGGTTAGGGACTTTGGTCCCTTTGGTGCCAGGCATAATAAAAGATTTATAGATTTGTGGTGCATTTGGGATAATGATAATCATCCCAAATGTCTGCACCCTCTTTAAAATGGCATATAAGCTATAAGGGTGATCGATTGCACGAACAATTTTGGTCAGAGTGACGAATTTGTGTGTACGCCTAAAGTGAAAATGGTGGAGATGACTGCTTCCTCCACTGCACACACTCCACCTCCCTCGTTCATATCGCCTCCCCTGTTCCGCTCCAGTGACGCAGGTGGAGGGTTGACCTAAAAATCCAGGGTGATGAATGACTCCTATCTTGCTGGTGTTAGCAAATCCACTGTTTGTGTGTGTGTGTGCGTGTGTGCGTGTGTGTGTGTGTGTGTGTGTGTGTGTGTGTGTGTGTGAGAGAGAGATAGAGACACACACAGAGACAGAAAGCTAGAGCAAGAAACACAGACAGACAGACAGACAGACAGACAGACAGACAGACAGCAGAAAGAGAGAGAGAGAGAGAGAGAGAGAGAGAGAGAGAGATAGATCTTCATGTCTTTGCTGCTAAGGCTGAATGCATCAAAAAACTACATACAAAGTATACAAAAATAGTGTAGCCTAAAAATAGCCTATAGACCTATTACCCTATGCTAAACTTTATTGGCTTATGCCCCACAGAAATATTTTAAATAAAATATAATATATTAATATTATATATTATATAAGTATAAACTAATTTACACCACACATTTCAGCAGTTTATCTACATGCTGTTGATTAAACTTTAAGCAGTTTTGACTTGAACACGCAGGTCGGCTTCGTGCTAATCTGACTGGTGCTAATTAACACTTAATCAAAATCACCTGATGTCCCAGACTGATGGCGACACAGACTGACAGACAAACCACTTCCACTAAACGGAGCTGGGGGGCACCAAAGTCTACAGGAACACACCAGTCTTGGTCCTTTTCCCCCCCTCTTCTTTTCTTCCTACTGTATTTCACAGCCTCTCTCTCCTCCTCCGTCCCCTCTTTGTGCTATACCCGCGTGTCGAATAAATTAGCAAGCCCCAAATCGGAGACGGGAGGAGGAGGATACCAGAGAGGAGAGGAGAAGGGGGGCTGGGCCTGGTGCTGGTGGCGGTGTAGGTTGTCCGACTCCTCTCTTCTGTCTCAACTCACACACACACGATACACGTACACGCGTGCACACAGGCTCATCAGTTGGATGCTGTGTGAGAGAGAGAGGAGAGAGAACCCCGTTATATCTGTGAAACAGCAGGCACAGTGCTGCGGACCACACGGCTCTGCTCTGCGGATATATATACGCGCTCACCTGGCAAGGGACACACGCGCTCATACCGCCATCCGTGGGACCAACCCAGCAATCATTCGGAATAGAAAATCGGGGAATTTTGCCTGTAATCTTTGTTCTTTTCCTTTATTTCTTGAATTGTGGATATTATGTAGAAAAACCCCGTGCAGCTGCTCGCCACGGTTCATTCAAGATTCTGTGCCCGGCTGGTGGATTGTCTTTGCTGTGAGTGAGTGGTTGGTAGTGGGGAATTGGAGACCGGTTTGCATACTAATCATCAGGATTCGGAGGGGACATCGGGAACCACACATCCAGAGCAGCGGAGCGGCTCAGATGAATGTAAGTGACAGCGCTTTTCTTCTCCTCACCGTGCGTCTCTGCACGGTTCATGTTAGCTATACGGAATTAGAGCTATGGACAAGAGATATAGGTTCATGTGTGACTGTTTAATTGAATAGTAGAGCTATGATATGATGCATTACAATAAGGCATTGAATGCAGCGTCTCATTGTGTCCTTCGCCTTTATATGGCGTGTTTCTATAATTATAGCTGTATCGGCTATTATTATATAGCCTATGGGTGCCGAATCCACCTTGCATGAATCCAACCTAACGGACTACTACTACACTGTCTACAGTGTGTGTCCATGCGGAGCTGACTACAATGGGAAAGGGGATCAATGGGTTGGTATTGGTGCAGCTGTCTCAGCTAAAGGAGGAGTGGAGGACTGAACCTGATATTGATCACTGTTACTGATCAATTGCTATTAAACGAAGGCCCATATATTAGGGTTTTTAAATTAGACACCACCTCCCTATTAAACAAAACACGAGGATCCAGCTCATTATTTGGAATTCTGATTGGGTGTGTGTTATGGTATGGAACATTTGTACTCATAACAGGCTAAACCGGAGAGAATGTTAGGTCGCTGGTTTTCTCTCAGGGATTGCCAGCTCAGAGAGTAGGCTAGGCTATAGGGGGAGAAGATGAGAGGACATTTATTCTGGAGGGCTGACAGAACCAGCAGCAAATAGGGAAGCACCACGAATTGAAGTTAGTGGCCTCAGGCCCTCAGCATCAACCTGGTCTACTCTGCATAGATAGAATAAATCCTGGAGAGACCTCAGCTCAGCTATTTTAGCAGTAAGCAAGTGTGGAGCTGTGGCTTGACTACATAATGTCACTGGTGAAGAGTTAATATTGTATATTGTAGTAGGCTAGTCTGCCTTTGAGCAAGGCACACATGGCTCTCTAGTCTCAAACATGATGTTATGCTGCTGTTTACAGGCATGTACACTAATTGTTTCAGATTAGTCCTGTCTGGACCTCCCCCCTGCCAGGGGGACTTCCCTTTGGTGAGCGGTGTGCTTGGTTCACATGCCGGATTCCCAGGTGTGAATCCAGGTGGTTAGATTGGTGGCCTAGCTGGATCAGGGGAGGTCAAAGTAGTGTGAATGTAGCAGAGCAGCCCTGCCTGTAGCCCTCAGAAGACTAATATCTCCTTTTAGCTGCCTGGAGGTTCCCCTGTGGATGAGCGGTAGATGTTTGGTTTCCCATGTGCAAGAACGGGGTCCAAATCCAGGTGGTAACATAATGCATAACATATAGGCTACTGCAGGCCAATTCTGAGACAGAGGTGTGGTGCAGGGTTTTGAACTTGACACTACACCAGGTGATTTCACTAATTCTTAACCCCCTCTCTGGTTGAAGGTATTCTGTAGTGTTTTGTTTTGAATGAAAACAAATATACCTCCATGACTGAATATCACTGGCTATACTACTGCGCTTGTATGTGTTATACCAGTAACCTGCTATCAGAATCACCATAATTCAAATAGGCAATATAACACCTATAGTATATAACGCCCAACTCATTGTGAAATTAAGTGGTCCGCAGCTTTCCCAACTTGTAAAGGAAATACACAGTCCTGTTATAAATAGGTTCTGACACAAGTGCTCTTTTCTCACTAACTCCAAATGTTTTTATTGCTGCCAATTTCTGTCTGGATATGATTACGTGCCCAAGGGCTAGAAACGGGAGACATGGGGCACTTATAAGTACCTAGCCACAATAGTTATTCTAGTCATATCTGGTGTCAAATGGCATTCGCAGCTCCCGTTTTTTCTCCTGCAAGGGGATATAGCTATGGGTCCCCTACGTTATTACACTATCCACTTACATGATTCCACATGCTCTGACTCTGTGCTAGCCTCCTCAGCCTCCAGTCTGTATACAATCCACTAAGGGGTTGGTTTCTCCCACAGCGATGAGGCGTGTAGGGCACCCGTCTGAAAAAAGCGACCCGCTCTATAACAGAAACCATATGGATTGCTGCTGCAACTGCACATAGCCTGCATGTGTTTATATGTTGTACAACTTATAATTGCTCACATTGTCTGCTCAGAAGAGCATTGTCTTCTTAATATTGGTATATTTTTAACTAATCATTTGATTCAGTTATCAGAATCATTTTTGTTATCACATTTTGTTTGTTCAGCATTCAAAGTAAACCATATCCATAAGGAATTGTGTGTTGAGTTTTGCTAAGAATAATGAAAAGTGGATTACAATTTTGGTGTGATCTGCCTCTCTCCAGGAGGCACTATAGTAGACACTCTGGGAACCATGGGACCATTCCATCAGGGTGAAGACCAGCTTTTTAACAGTGTAGTTTTGGCTCTGATGTGGCTGATTTTACAGTACTTCGCAACAAGTTTGCACACATTCTCAATGGATCTTGGCATATTGTTGCTGCTTCCCTGGGGCACAGATGATGATTTCTGGACGATATTTGATTAGTTGTTTTCATGCCCCATTCACTAATTCTAATGATATAATTTTAAATGACAGTAGTGATTAGGGCATGTTTGGGTTTTCGCCCCACTAGCGACAGGGCTCTAAGAATGATACATACAGATGTTAGAGGTCTTTCGTTTTAACATACCAGTTACCGGTAAATGTACAAACTATGCAGCTAGTTTACCCATTTTGTCGCAATACTGTAAGGCAGAAATGCTTGATTAATATTTTCCATTTCTTATCAACTGAAATCAAGTGAAAATTGGGTTTAACAATAGGATTGGCATTTCACTGGACATGCTGGTTGATCTGTGAAAATGGTATCACGCTAGGATGTGGATTGGCTGTTATAGGCCTGAAAATCCTCACTTTTTAGTGAGATGCAATGGTGGCACTAACTGTAGCACTTGAGCATGGACAACAGTGAAACTACACTGTGTATCTGCCACCCACTTTGACGCCAACCTACTGTACACAACATTCATTGTCTTCTGTGGTCTTGAGCAACCTCACTGACCACTTTGTCTCATCCTCTTGAGTTTCATCATGTGCCATTTTTGGGGGATCCGGCTTTGATGAAAATGCCCCCTGTGCCCTCTTTCTAAATGAGGATGATAGCAACAAAAACAACTGCACTGTTACCTTGTCCCAGAGAGAGAGAGAGAGAGGGGGGGGGGCATAGAGAAAGAGTCAAAACACAAAAGAGAGTCAAAAGGGGAGTACGAGAGAGAGAGAGATGAATGAATGTTGATTGTTGAGACTTCCCTTGTAATCTTCCCACCCTGAAATGTTGAAGCTGAAACCAAAATGAGTGCAAATGAATCCCAACTGTTTTTTCCTGGGTTTTTGTTTCTCATATGGGAAGTCAACTTCTCAACACAAACATCGGAAAGTGACTCATGTCTCTCTCTCTCTCTCTCTCACTCTCTCTCTCTCTCTCTCACATCTACACACACACACATGCACGCGCGTACACCGTACAGTATGCACGCACGCTACACACACGCACAGGATGAAAGCAAACAGAATTACACAAATAAGGTTGTTCTCAAATAAGCTTGTTCTCCCGTTCCCATGCTCCACAAGTAGCTAGTAGAAATATTTACCCTACATCTTTCAATCATCGCACACAGCTGATGCCAGCGGTGTGTGTTGGCGTTCTTATTTACTCCTCAGACCAGTGGTTGTTTTGTGCCTGTTCCTCCGTGAACCCTGGTTGGTACTGCTGTTTTCTGTCCTAAGAGCCTAGCCCTAGTTAATGCAATTGTGTTCGTTCCTAAAGTATATAGGTCTGTAGGACTAGTCCCTTAGACAATGATACAGAGTATATGATATTAGTAAACTTAGTGGACTCACTGGATAGAAAACCAGTTCTACAAGCGGTAACAGGACAACTCACCCCTTTTCCGTTTTCCTCCCGGGAATGTTCCCCAGTGAGGGGGGGGAGAGGCTGGACAGCAGAGACGGCTGGACTTTCTCTAACTATAAACTTTCAAGACAGCAGACAGCTGTAGAAAGTACAAATATAATTTATGAAAAGCTACTACAGTTAAGTCAGTTCACAGAAGTTGTTGTAGGCCATGTGGGGATTGTCTGACGACGTACCATTTCAGTGGGCAAAACCTTATGATATACTAAATTATACTAAATTGTTTATAGGGTCAATATAAGTAAAATAATATAGCCTTTCCATAGGAGTATCTTTTTATATGTTTCCAAAAAGAATAGCCAATAGCATATTACAAAGTTATCCCCCTCACTGTGGAAAATTCCGGGAGGAAAAACGGGCAAGCACCAGTGTCCAGTATTCCTACAGGCGATCACTAATGGGACCACTGGCACTGCTTTGGCAACAACATTTTCAAAATATATTAAAAATAAGGTTGTTTTCCCAGAATTAAACAATACATTTCAAACCAGTTCAGTGTCAAACATGATGGTGTTATGGATGGATGTGTTATGGATTTCCTGTGGGACAGCAGCTTAATATGTAAATGTCATTTTCAACAGCATAAAAACTAAACCAAACTCATATGTCCCTTTTAATTCTCATTCTGAACTAAAGCATTGTGCATTCTGCACAGGATAATGGCCAAATGAGAGACTAGGCTTCACTGCAGTCGAATAATACCAATACACTTTGACTTGCAGATGACTTGCTGGCTTTAATCAGGGCTTTGTTCAAGACTGCATTTATTGTAACGTTAGAAGCAGCAGCAGCAGTCAAGTTAACTGCCCCAGTCGGTATTGTGGCGATTGCGTTAAGGCACTGTTCCCCTGGACAGCCACTTCCATTTCAATCCATCAACATCTTGGGGAAGGCTGAGGTTATTAATGGCCATAGTAGCAGGGTGATAGGAAAATAAGATTTCCATTGACAAAGAATCCCACTCCTGATTGCCCCGCATCTCATTAAACGTACCCATGGGGCCTCTCGGTTGCCATGGTGCCACAATCACTAAGTCTGCTGCCTCCTGGCTGGATGCTGTGATAGTCATGAAATTGAATTATACCATTGTGAGATCTGAATTTGGATGTGATTGGGTGGTTGTGTATGTATCCATTTTATCTGTGATGGTGCGTGTGCGTGTGTGCGTTGTAACTACCATCGTTAATGTAGTGGGTGCAGATTTAAGATGCATTTGCAACCCCTGTGGACTGTGTGCTTCAACACCATCGCAAGCTTGCATACAACAAGGCACTGCTCAGCGATGCGATATAATCCAACTGCTGCTTGGTAGACCTTCCCATGAGCAGCTACAGGGAAGAGAGGCGTTGGACCTGGCCTTCTCCAGTGGGTGGATTTTAGGCCCATGGGATTAGCCACGCTACCGGGAACGATATGACACCGGGCGGCAATGCAGGAGTGGACTGGGAAATAGTTTCCTCTGGTGGTCCAGCCTGAGACATACGCCGCGGACTGGTTGTTGGTGGCCGGTGTAGGATGTATGCAGGCTACACTACTTGTGCCCATGGAATGCTGGGGGACATGACATTATTATTGTATCGGGACATATTCCTTGATTTTGTGGATGTAACTTGAACATGAACACCTGAACTATTTATGTCCTTGTATGCAATTTTCTTTGTGTGGACATAAATTGTTAAAATTTGTGTGTGTGCGTGTGCGGGTGTGCGTGTGCGTGTGTGTGTGTGTGTGTGTGTGTGTGTGTGTGTGTGTGTGTGTTTGTGTGTGTGCGCATATGCGTGTGTGTGTGTGTGTGTGTGTATATGTATAAATGTGTGAGAGATGGTGCATGCATTTGTGTTTTTTATAAAGAGAAGTGTGTGTGACAGAGATATTGGTGCTTGCGTGCGGGTATATGTGACTGTGTGTTTGCTGATATGCACTCTGTAAGTTGTGTGCGACACATCTTCCTGTCCATACAGTTCTCACAGAATCTGTCCATTAGTTTAAAACAGATCTTTACAGTATTTTACTCATTCCAAGCAAAACCTCCATACGCGATCAGCCAGAGCCATAACTTATCTCTGCTGGCGTCTGTTCCAACCTGGTGATGTCAGCTGGCCCGTTTCCATCCACTCCCTTCACAAGAGGACCTATCAATTTATCTGCTGCTCTGGGGAAGATATTACTTTCTGTCTGACTCAGTCAATCAGAGGAAATTACTGCTACTAGCCTGTCAGACTCAGGCTGAAGGGCTGAGGAGACGTAGCGCTTCCATTTATTTGTGTTTGTTCTGAGGCCCATCTGTGATGTAACTACCTTCAGAGTGTGTTCAGGTCTATGTCCAGAGCTGCAAAGGCTCCTGTGTGTCTCATAACGGGGCCCCCTGTTATTTTCTTTTACCTCTGATGATTGGGGTGACTGAACTGGGATGACTGGTGAAACAAAAGGAAACCGTAAGGAACAAAGTAGCTGCATGCCCTTCTGCGTTGCTGTAGAAAAGGTTTCTCCTCGGTTGGTTCAGACACACTTCCACAAAAGAATTCCAAGTGTCAAGTGTCACGAGTTGCTTGAGTGTAATTCTCGAATTTGACTGCAGAAGTTCATCCAACCTGGCTGGCCAGCAGCATGCATGCAGCCAAACCAGGCCTTGAAGGCGGCCCATGATTAGGATCTGGGATAATGACTGCTGGAAATAAGTTGTTATATTCCTGGAGGAAGACCCAGATGGAGGTCCTTTTAAGGCCCTGGTGTTGTCCATGGCTCCCCCAGGCTGGGCTCCTCCAGGGTGGGTTGAAACGAACTCTGACTCAAGCCAGAAAGTGGAGTGTGGATGGATCGATGGAGCTCTGGGTTTCTCATTATTATGGTAGTAAAGGGCGATCTCTCTCTGTGTGTGTGTGTGTGTGTGTGTGTGTGTGTGTGTGTGTGTGTGTGTGTGTGTGTGTGTGTGTGTGTGTGTGTGTGTGTGTGTGTGTGTGTGTGTGTGTGTGTGTGTGTGTGTGTGTGTGTGCGTCTGTCCATATGTCTTGGTGTGTGATTCTGTTCCATTCATCTGTCTAGTTGAACTAGCTACCTGACACATTGAGATATCTCAGTCCAGTCTGTGAGACAGAGAGACCCTTTAATCTGTTAATTTATACTGCTAAACAGAGGCTGCGGGCAGACATGCTTCCGAACGAATTCATACATGAATTAATAAGTGCACAAACTAGATGAATATTCCATTGACTGCAGACTTACAGTTGAAAGGAAATATGGTAACTGTCTTTTTAGGCCTTCCTTCTGTGATGGATAAGCAGAGTGTCTTTCTAATGGCAGAGAGAGAGAGACTGCATGCATTTGCATTCTCTAGCCCCTCATGTGTTTTTAATGATGTAACAGAGATGACCTGAGCACCAGGTAATTTCAGACACTACAGCGATGAGCGCTGCATGTAGGACACTGCAGCTCAGGTGGCGATATATATGTGTCATACAAGCTATGGGGTTGGGAGTACAACGGTGTGTGTGGGTGGCTGTCATGAGGAGAACAGAGGATGGAGAGAATAGTGGAAAGAATAGTAATCGAGGAATCGAGGAATTTAGCTTTTCTCACAAAGTTGGGGAAGCTAATGTAAAGTCACATTTCTTATGACTTATGCTGACCATTCTGCTGTAGAAAATGTGGGCTGTTGATTGACGTAGCCTATGTCAGTCTTAAACACATCTCTTGCAGCTGGCTTTTGCTTTTTTCTGTTATCCTTTTAAAGCAAATTCTCAGTCATTTTAACTCAAAGACTGTACAACTGTAACCTGTCACATTTTGTACACTCTCAGAGTTAAATGAACGCTAAGGATTTTACCGGGCACTCTCATGCCACAGACAAGTTGATAGTTCATTATGAAGGATTAACATACAGGCCATGGCTCTTTGTGCTCAGGCTTAACCAGGGGCGTCATAACGGAGGAACCCAATACAGGCACATTCCTTTGTTGTTCAGCTGTCGTCCTCGGTAACCAGGGAGCCACCGACTCTAAGGAATTTAATAACTAATAAGCAGCCAAGTCTCTTGTCCTTAATCTGAGAGAGAGAGAGAGAGAGAGAGAGAGAAATGCACATAATATATATTTGATTGAAAGTTGCTTTGTTCTGTTTACAAATTTCTTTATTCTAGTAGGCCTATAATTTGATTGTAAATGCATTTCTTAGTTTTGTTTGAATTGTTTTAAATCCATACTTTCTTTGGCAATTAAGCGTATGTTTCCCATGCCAATAAATGGCCATTGAATTGAAGAGAGAGAGATAGACAGAGAGGTGCATAATTGCAGATTGATAAACCGCCCGAGAGTCATCTGTCAAATGAGAAGGAATTTGTGTGTGAAAGTGTGAACCCCTCTCATAACATCTTTTGAAGCCTAACAACAAAAGATCCTTGTCCGTCACAGTGAATTAAGTCCTAGGAACACTGTCTGTGTCTGTCCTCGTCTCTAATGACATGAGCTCATTGAGCTTACACACTTTGAAAAAAAGCTTTATATTAATGACTTCACTGACACATCATCATGACCTGAGGGGACTTGGTGAGAGGCACGTTTTTCACATTATGCTAAAAGGAGGGATGCAGACTCATTGGGAGCAGTTGGGGTAAAGTGTCTTGCTCAAGGACACTTCAATACTAACTAACCAAGGGGGATGCAGGTATATAATCGGGAACCTTTGGATTCCTATGTGGCCACTCTGTACCCCAGGGCTCCTGGGGTACCCTCTCTACCCCAGGAGCCCTGGGGTACCCTCTCTACCCCAGGAGCCCATGGGGTACCCTCTCTACCCCAGGAGCCCTGGGGTACCCTCTCTACCCCAGGAGCTCCCATGTGTATCACCACGTGCTTGGGTGTACACGCAGAGTCACGGACATGGGGAGTATGAGTGTGTATTTTTGTGTGTCTGTCTGAATGTACATGTCTTTGTGTGAGTGTGTACATACACTTACTGTATGTGCATGCCCCTCTGTGTTCTGCACACTACACATCCAGAGGAGCATTTGACAGGACCAACATGCATGTTGCCATGCTTAATTAATCTATTTTGTATACATTTGATTTTACCATAATTTACCCTTGTGTATAAATCCAAATGGACCTCTTACGAGTCCATTACATTTGAGATTTTACTGTGTACTTTCCCTCAATTGGGAGAGAGAGGGATAAAATGTATGGCCTTCCTTCCACAGACATAGAACACACTACAGCAGCACAAACATTAAATGTGTAAATGAAATGGCGGTGTTGTTTTGTGGAGGGTTGTGGTGTACTAGTGTGTAGTGGTGAGAGAGAAACAAACCAATCCATTGCGTGAGGTGGTTATTTGTCTCACTTCCTCCAGCGAGGTAATATTGTTTGACAGATCGGTCATGGGCAGGGGGGCTCTGTCTGGTCTTTTGGGCCCCCAATGGGATATTAACTATGTTGTGATGGCAAAGGGGCACTGACGGATGGAAGGTGGCAGCTGAAGCCTCACCTTATCACTCTTGTCTCAGTCCCCCCCCTGCTAATTTCACAGTTGTCCGACTCTCTCTGTTAATATGTTGTTCTCTCTCTCCTCCTGTGTGTTGGCTTGATAAAGTGGCATTTGCTCCCTCTCTCCTTTTTCCCTGTCTGTCTCTCATTGAAGCACATGCACACACGCGTTGCATCCACAGAAACACATATTCTAAAAGAATCAGACACACATGCACAGACACATGCATATGCACAGAATCACACACAGTCACGAACGCAGTCACGAACGCACAGTCACGCACGCACGCATGCACGCACGCATGCACGCACGCACGCACGCACGCAGGCAGGTTAAGAGGTTAGTGAATCACCTCCGGCTGTGCTTTCTCTGGCTTCACTAGGCAGTCCTGCGGGGACACACTATTTGTCTGATGGTGTGTAAGTCTTTGCGTGCATGCGTGTGTCGACTCTGTATGCGCGTGCACGGCACGCCTGGCTCACATTGGGTTTACTACACCATGTTTCTGCCTCCTGTCACTATTTCAACACTTCTGAGAGAAAGCTCGCTCATACCCTCAAACCTTTTTCTTCTTTTTTGAAATCTCTTCTTATTCCATCCATTCCTCGTAGTCGTAACCTCTATCTCTGTTGCTCTGCCAGTGCCTGCATAGGGACTCTAGTCTGTACAGCATGTGTGTGAATGTCGGAGCGTGTGTCTGAGTAAATAAACAACTCTTCAGAGCAGCTTTAAATTGTTATATGACCCTGCTTCAAACTTTAAAGATAAGAAACTATGAATGACCAGCAGTTCTGTTTTACCCAAACAACATATCCATGACATTCTAAAGGAAGTATTTTTTTCTTACGCTATATATTACTTTTGAAGTAATTTCCAGTAGCCAGTGTGCACTCAGTCTGTCCTGCTTTGGGGTAAATCACAGTGTAACTAATGGTGAGGGTAGAGGAACCCTATATCAGGAAATCCTGGGTTCAAGGCCCCTGTCTGCCCTGTTGAAGTGTCCTTGAACAAGCAGCACTGAACCCTGTCGAATTCTGCTGTGGTTCATTTTGTCCTGCTGTAGACCTCCACTCGGCAGGAGGTCAACAAAAAAACTAATGAAATCTCAAAAAATAAAATAAAAACGGCTGGCAGAGAAGAAGGATAAAAAGGTTGATGGGATCGAGGTTACAGAAGTAATTGCACTTCAAGACGTTTTTACTGCATGCTAAAATTGAATACTTTATTGAATATAGTCTCCATAATCTGTCTAAATACCTTTGGCATTCTACAACATGGACACCAATTATGTAAGAGGAACGTTCGTTTTAACTGTTCATTCTATATACCACTAAAAATACCTTCAAATTAAAGCTGACCTTTTGAGGTTCTAACCTCATGGTGTTTGCATCATTTCATATCCAAATAAAAATGTGGAGCCAAAACGTATTTAAAAATATGCCCCACTCTCAGATTTCTTCTGGAACTCACCGTAGCAGTGTGTGTGTGTGTGTGTGTGTGTGTGTGTGTGTGTGTGTGTGTGTGTGTGTGTGTGTGTGTGTGTGTGTGTGTGTGTGTGTGTGTGTGTGTGTGTGTGTGTGTGTGTGTGTGTGTCTGTGTGTGTGTGTGTGTGTGTGTGTGTGTGTGCGTGTCACTGACTCAGATACCATATATTCCTGCACCTGTCCGTCACACACACACATGCACAGCGATATGTTAATTGCTGTGCATGTGTGTGTTCAAGACAAGTGCGTGCATGGTTGCGTTTGGGCACGGTTTACTGGCCCTGAGCTTCTGGAGATGGTGGACACTAGTCAGCGCTAAAGCTCTGTGTATACTCTGTGTACAGTATATACGGTATACTCTGCTGCTCTGTATTTTATCCTTTCTAATTCTAATGTATCCCATGCTGTTCTTTTCCATTCTGGAACACTCAAATCACTTTAAGACCCAGTATTAGAATTACATTGGCCCCCAGTGGTCTGAAGCTCAATACTCCCCACACCTGCAGAGGTCCTGGCATTGGCAGAGTAGTCCTGGACTCAGTGTGAACTCTGTTGTACACACTGTACACTGACTAAACCTGACTACACACTGTACACTGACTAAACCTGACTACACACTGTACACTGACTAAACCTGACTACACACTACACTGACTAAACCTGACTACACACTACACTGACTAAACCTGACTACACACTACACTGACTAAACCTGACTACACACTGTACACTGACTAAACCTGACTACACACTGTACACTGACTAAACCTGACTACACACTGTACACTGACTAAACCTGACTACACACTACACTGACTAAACCTGACTACACACTGTACACTGACTAATCCTGACTACACACTGTACACTGACTAAACCTGACTACACACTGTACACTGACTAAACCTGACTACACACTGTACACTGACTAAACCTGACTACACACTGTACACTGACTAAACCTGACTACACACTGTACACTGACTAAACCTGACTACACACTACACTGACTAAACCTGACTACACACTACACTGACTAAACCTGACTACACACTGTACACTGACTAAACCTGACTACACACTGTACACTGACTAAACCTGACTACACACTGTACACTGACTAAACCTGACTACACACTACACTGACTAAACCTGACTACACACTGTACACTGACTAAACCTGACTACACACTGTACACTGACTAAACCTGACTACACACTGTACACTGACTAAACCTGACTACACACTGTATGCTGACTAAACCCTCTATACTTCCTGGTTTTTGTCACTGACTTTTGCCTTTATGCACGGAATATGCAATTAAATTAAATGCCCAAAACATTTTATGTATTTCTTAAAGACTCAATTTTCTTGTACAAGGTTTGGCAAGCTTTAATCTGGAAATTGCCTTAAGTGTGGCTCTAAAAGCTATAAAGATGATTCATTCTAGGCATTTCTGTTTTTTTTTTCACTTAAAGAAAAAAGACAATGAGAACAAACGGAAAGAAAAAGGACAAGGAAAAGAGTACAAAAAGAAAAAGGAAAAAACAAAGCAAGAGACAAAAGAAACAACAAAAAAGAAAAGATAAAAAGGCTGCATTTTTCATATATTACAGGTCATTGAATTCAAGGCATTTCTGTTTTCATTGTCAGAGGACATTGTAGACAAGAGGAATCATAGGCAACAGTTCTGCCGGTAGGAAATTGGAATGACCCCAGGGACATTGTGGTCAGGTTAGTGCTCCAAGCCATTGGGCTACCTAACCACTTAAGCCCTCCCTATATGCAGCTCTATTCATCGTATGACAAATAGCTGGTCGCAAGCTCACAATGCATTGCAACAAATTGAAAAAGTTAGTTTGTTCACGGCTTCACACAACACGGTTAATGTGGCGTCCATGTCAGGGTGTTGCTTTTTAGTGTCTTTTAGTGCCCAGCCAGGTCCCTGTGCTCAGTGACCCACTTGTGCTGTCCCCAGGCTGACTGGCTCAGGAGTTATAGAGACCCCCATGGTTTTGTGTCCAAGTGTCCTCGAGTGAGACACTTAACCATTAACTGCTCCCGACGAGCAGGCTGGTGCTGCTTTGCATGGTTTTCTTCGCCATCTGTGTGAGTGTGTCTGAATGGTTGAATGTAATGCACATTGTAAAGCGATTTGGATAATTGCGCTATATAAATTAAACCGTTTACCATTTACTATTTATGACGTCTTCCAGTGAGGAGATGCATTGTGTTTTGCTGCGGGAGCACGGCGCATGCATATTTCAGTGAGCATGTAGCAGTCCAGACAGCAATCGTCTGGCTGTCCCGTCTTAAGAGCGGTAAGGGTTTGTGTTGGCGCTATGAGAAAAAGGACAAGATCTAGGTCAGTTCCATTTTAATTGAGACGGTTATGGAAACAAATTGAAAGTGAAACTGATCTCGATCATCCGAGTTGGCTCATAGGCAGTGGAAATAGTAGTTTTCTTTTTAAAGAAACATACAAATAAAATATACAATGGAGACATTCAACATACAGTAAACACATGCACGCGTGCACAGACACACAGACACACACACACACACACACACACGCGCGCGCGCGCGCGTGCACACACTCCTTGTGACAGCTGAGGATGGATATGGGATGGCTATATCCAGAGATCCGGGGAAAAGCAACACAAGGGGAGACAAGGGTCACGTCTTTGACACCCCCCCGTGAACACGCATACACACCCCGAACACTATGAAAACTGAGATGGAAAGCATTTCTCCATCCTCTACCCCCTGCTGGACACCCTCCATCCCTCCCTCACTACATCCATATTATACTGCCCACCTCCAGCCCTCTCTCCCTCTCCCTCCCTCCCTCCCTCCATCCATCCCCCTCTCCCTTCCTCCATCCATCCCCCTCTCCCTCCCTCCCTCCCTCCATCCATCCCCCTCTCCCTCCCTCCATCCATCCCCCTCTCTCTCCCCCCCTCCATCCATCCCCCTCTCCCTCCCTCCCTCCATCCATCCCCCTCTCCCTCCCTCCCTCCCTCCATCCATCCCCCTCTCCCTCCCTCCATCCACCCCCCTCTCCTCACAGACCTTTTTTACCCTGACCGCTGCAGCCCACTCTTCACCACAAACTGACCCCAACCTTTCACTCTCGGTCTGCCATTTCTCTGCAAAGCCTGAAATTGTACACTTGCTAACTATTGTGAAGCAAAGACGGAGGATCCTGGCGTTCTGCTCTGTTATAGTGCTTCAATTCAATCGCATCAGCACTTACCACTGTGGCACTGCTGTTTCAATTGTACCTAAACCAAAGAAGATCTAATTTTAACAATTAGGGCTGCAATGATCATAATAGCAATTATTTATTGATTACTTTTGTCATTATTTGAGCAAATGTTTTGGATAATAATGTAGATCGGATATTTTTAATTAGATTTTGATGATGAATGATCAAATTAACATAATAAATCAGTGAAGGTTCCTAACTTCCTATACTTGTTGGATGTTATTGCCAGACAGCTGCCAAGTCTGGCTCTGTGTGTATGTGTACAGTAAAATCGTCAATGTAAAAAGTCTGCAATTGCAGGTTATTTTCACGAACAAAACGTTATTGTATCTGTGTGGTACAGTATGTATGGTGCAATATAACTACTAGCATATCTGCAGTGGTTTGGAGATGGGTTCAATTGAAGCGTTTATACGGTATACAGTACCAGTCTGTGGAGGGTTGAAAAGCAAGCCCTGTCCACCAGGCACCAACCATGTTGCCAAAATGTCCACATGCTTTAATAACCTGCTACATCAAA
This sequence comes from Protomyctophum bolini, assembly GCF_963924005.1. NCBI lineage: Eukaryota > Metazoa > Chordata > Actinopteri > Myctophiformes > Myctophidae > Protomyctophum > Protomyctophum bolini. Next base: position 20,256,749 of record NC_137874.1, on the reverse strand, counting down.
GAATGAAAAAAAAAAGAAAAAGTGGTCGAGACAGAAGTATAGGATGCCGTTTTTTCCCCCCTTTCTCTCTCTCTCACTCTCTGTGACTTTGTCTCCTGTTTAACTTGGCTACAGCGGCCCGTGGCGTGCCCGACTAAATGTGTTCTATCCATTAGAGAGGGACCGAGAGAGGAATGAGGGTAGAGATGGATGAGGGAGGCAGATCATTTAGATTGTTGAACTGGCACGACACGGCAGGCTGCTCCTCACAGCTGAGAGATGTTTACAATACCACCGATCCTACGCACACACATACAGTTCAAATATGTGCATTTGGACATATAGGCATGCAGCGTGCACGTACATGCACACACGCACGCACGCTCACACACACACACACACACACACACACACACACACACACACACACACACACACACACACACACATAAGGACACAAACAAAGACATACAATGGCTTCTCTTAACAGTCACAGTACATAGAGCGCAGCGTAGCTGGCCATTAAACGCTACAGTAAGTGTATTTACAGTGGAGGCCCATGTCTTTGAGGCTTTGAGGCTTGCGTCCAGCGGAGGCAGATTATGGGGGTGCAGTGCCAGATATGATGTGGCTCAGACTGTGCGGAGCCCTCCGGGGCTGCCCTGCCTGGTACTGTGGTCGCACAGAGATGATGTCACCACTTACGCATCGCACAGATGTTCCACAGGCACGGTGGGACCCCCAAAACAAGCATGCAAAGGACCTTGTTAGCACACAGTAAAATCCCATGTGTATTGAACGTGGAGAGGTACGCAGTACTGACAAAGTACCACTATTAACACTATGCTTTGGTTTGTTCTGTTAACACTGCTGCATTGTGGTTTTTCTTTCACTTCTTTCTTTTTCCTTTGTTGAGGTAGACATATTTGGGCAGCTTACAGTAAGCACAGATACAGTAGCTGAAGGGACATCTCTTTTCCCAGGAAGGCAGGCATTTTAATTGCCACACAATCAATGGTTACTTTTATTTCAAGTGGATCATTTATTTGCATGTATTTCCATTTGTATAGGGTGCATTTACACTGTTAATTAAACACTATTAAAATCACTTGTTGTAGACGCACTAGTGAATTTCTATACCACTACTCCATACTGCCACTAGGGGGAGTTGATCAGATAGCTACCATTTACTGCACTCACTGGCCATCTGTTAGAGATAGCCAACATCCTTTCAACATGAGTTATAGCTTTTTTATTTTATTTTTCTCCTCCGTCCCAGCCCTCTGTGTTCATTCTTCAACAGTTTTCCATTTTCCAGAGTAAACAGCAGTGCCGTGCAGTGTATGTCAATAGGGATATGATGTCAGGGTGAGAGCTGTCATTGACAGTGACAGATCACAGGCTGGGCTCTGCTGCTCGCCAATATGTCCTCTCACTGACGCTGATCTGAAACCATGAGGGAGGGAGGGAGGGTGTGTGTGTGTGTGTGTGTGTGTGTGTGTGTGTGTGTGTGTGTGTGTGTGTGTGTGTGTGTGTGTGTGTGTGTGTGTGTGTGTGTGTGTGCGCGGAGTGGGCACGCACATGCACCGATTGAAAACTATGAGGGAGGGGTGGACACGGGCACGTGCATGCACTGAGGTGAAACCATGAGGAGGGGGGGGGGCATAAGTCACATACACATACTGTACATGTGCACACAGTTGAGACATGCATGCACAAGTGCACGCAAGTGCTCAGTCACAGCTCTGTCGCACGCACGCACGCACGCACACACACACACACACACACACACACACACACACACACACACACACACACACACACACACACACACACACACACACACACACACACACACACACACACAAAGGCAAAAGGCACACAGCAATCTATCCTTACACACACATTGAAATACACCCGGACTCAAGTTTATTTCCCCCCTGCATAGCCTCAGTAGACACTGGGGCCAAACCAGTGTAATCATTTGATCACAGCACAGTATAACATTTCTATTGTGTCTCTCCATCTCTCTGCTTTGTAGAGTCTCCCAAGTGGAATTTTGGAAACTGATCGTGATTCTGACATTAAATTGGCAAAAATAGCCGATAGGCAAAGACAAGACGGACGGGAACACACATAAATAAACCCGCCCACCCACACGCGTGCACGAGTACATGCACACAAGCATGCCATGTGCAATTTCTCTCTCTCTCTCTCTCTCTCTCTCTCTCTCTCTCTCTCTCTCTCTCTTACTCTCTCTCTCCCTCCGTCTGTCTCTCCCCCTCTCTCTCTTTAGTATCCCCTTCAAAGTGTAGACTCGTGTGTTTCTCTGTGTGTAGGAGTATAGTAGTAATGGCCCTGTTCAGCAGCAGCAACAGTGTGGACCAGATGTCCACTGGTTTGAGACCAGTATGACCATTCTCTCCTCCTCACTGCGTGTCCCTGTGGAGCGATCTAGTGTTCATTAATCTCACTGTCCCCGAGCAGCCTCACAATGTGGGTCAGACTACCGAGGGACAGGGTCACTGGGCCTGGCTGGCTGGCTGGCAGAATGAATGATTATACAAAAGAAAGGCCATCTGAATAGCGCAAATGTAAAACCGTTGTTGTAACATTGCGAATTCAAGAACATACAGTGTAAAAGTCTATGACTTATGACATCCTTTTGGAGTGCAGAATCCCCATTTCAGAAGTGCGGTTTGGAACGCTTTCAAACTGTATATGAAATGGAGCTTTATTGTGGAACTATATTTTGACACTCAGGGTTACTGGAATGTCTGTCTGGCAGAATGAAAAATGCATTTCACGGGACATTAAAAATATATGTTTATTACTAAAATCCTTTGCTGTTGTCGTCACACATTCTGTCTTTTTATTATTGGAAAGTATGCCTATTGTCTTTGTCCTGTATTTACATCTGCGTTGGTCCTAGTGCTACTTGTAAAGCACTTCAAATATATTCATATACTGTATGCTTTATATAGCCAATGGAAACGTGGATCATTTTGGAGTAAAATATGTTGAAGTGTGGGTGACATTGACCTCATAGTCAAACCAAAATGATACGGTTTGATTGCTGTGTGTCTTTTGTTGTGGAGAGTTAACTTGTGCGTGCGTCTGTGCGCATGCGTGCACGCGTGTGGTTGGTTGGCTGTGTGTCATTGTGTGCACACACATGCATTCGCACTTGCGTATTTTGTGCGTGACCATGACTGAATGTGTGTTGCATGCACACCTTCTCTCTTACTCTCTCTTGCAACAGAACGTGTAGCTGGTAGACATTCCTGGCGCTCACTGTGCACATCATACGTGCGCTCGGGGAGCTCTTCAGTAGGCGAATAGGACTGGTTAGAATAGAGCCAACACCCCGTGCTGTCTGGCTACTGTTCTTATGCATCCCTGTGCTCTAAACCTCACTTTTATAGTGGATCTCAATGGGAATATTTTTTTCTGAAACTGAGACAGAGCAACAGCTAATACTGTAGTGTACATTTTCATTTTTGAGAGTTTAGCAGATGCTATACAGTATACACAGTACTGTATATACTGGGTCCCAGCCCACCGGGAGTGACTTGCAAAGAGGGAGCTGGCTCAGTCTCTTGCTCAAGGGCACTGTGTGCTATGTCTCACATAGTTAGTACTGAAGTTAACGTTGTACCGTTGGGTTGTTTCACAATCGTTGGGCTGGGACTCAAAGTGGTTTGCAAGATCTCAGATAAATTACAAGTATAAGGCTTCATTTATGCTCCATCGTACGACAGTGTCACATGTGAAGAATAGCAGATATAGAGGCTTTAGTTTAGCCATGGACTATAACATGAGGTATAGCCAATACTGCAGACTCATGGTATACTTAATTACTCCAGCCCGAAGCATGTGGTTTGTTTGATTTCCCCACCATTATATTCAGTATAATAACTTCTAGCTTGAGTCTTATATTAATTGTGTGGTTATTTTAATTTAACCCATTGTAATTTACCCCATTGTTAGATTTGAATCCATTTGCAGATTAATTCTAGACAAAAGTAGGCGCAATAATACAGTAAAACATACTGTACTGGTAGCTTACTACATTATGCAACATCTGGGTCTCATTGCAAAACCAGTTGAGAACCGTTGCACTATAGTATTATGCTCTGATCATAATAATGATATGACATACAAAGTACAGAGCGACAATTAGTATCATTCCTTATGAGCAATGGTGGAAGTACTGTAAGGTTCTGCTGATAATTGTATTGAAAAGTCTGTGAAGAACTGCTGTGAGTTAATGTCCTCCTGGTCTCCAAGTGTGATGGATGAATATTGTCCAGACTGGCTCCTTTTGCACACTGCAGAATGTTTCTAAGAATTATAAACTCAATTAATCATCTCTTATAAATACTTGGATAATATGCATAAACAATGAAGGCCATTTTCAAGATAATGTAAATGTTTGCTGGCCTCGTAAACAGGAAAAATGTGCGTCTACCTTGTAAATACTGGTTGGAAAGGCAGGTTTTCCCAGGATGTGTGTCTCCAAAAAGATGTGTTGATGTATGTGTATGTATGTGTGTCAATGCTGGGGCGACTTGGCTAATTGTTACGTATAATTATTTGCATATGTTAAAAAAAGAGGGGCATAATTCGTACCACGTTCAGGACAACTGAAATATAACCTACTAAATTATCCTTGAAAGATATTTGACTTGATTCACTTCGTGCACGTGCCGAATGACATCTGACTGTGAGTTGCCCTTCATTATAATGTGTGATGAATACAAATTCAGTCATACATACTTCATACATTATTACATACATATATTATTGTAATTGCATAGCCGGTTCCGTCGCGGTTCTCCTCCGGTTCTGGATCCCAACTCTACTCCTGGCACTCCAATCAGTTTAAAACAAACAGAGCATTATTTATAAGTAATATTTGACCCAGATGCAGCGTGTGAGAGACAAAGTATGTGTTGCGTAGATGCATATCAGCAGTATGTGATTAGATGCTGTGGAGGGCTCAGGATGAGGAGGCATGTTACTGTATGTTTGTGTAGGTGCACAGTCAAATCCTGAGTCTTAATTTGACTCTGTCAGGGTATTTTGTTTCCACTTTGCTCTACATATTGAGGCCTTTTTAGAGTAGCTACAGACTTTAAATTCCCATGCATTCCATCCATCTGTGTGTGTGTGTGTGTGTGTGTGTGTGTGTGTGTGTGTGTGTGTGTGTGTGTGTGTGTGTGTGTGTGTGTGTGTGTGTGGATATTACCTATAATAAGATATTTCAGTTGATGTTTTATGACAGAACAGTGAATTTTGATACCTATTTCAATGTTTCCCAATGTTGTCTCTTTGTGACCAATCTAGACACAATATTCCCATCCGTTGTTACCCATGAGATATAAATAATAGTTGATAGTTCCTTTACAGTTTCACTCTCCATCTTGGTTCTTTTTCCGTGCTGTTTTAAAATCGTCCCTATAGGCTACTATAAAACACATCTCGGCACAGAAATAATGTTTTATTCCAGGTTCTGTTTTCCATCTCACTAGTTCGTTAACACTCTATGGGACAGTTCAATTTGAGGTTATCAGTATACTGTAGCAACAAAATTGGACTTAGAGAATTCAGTTCCTGGTTCAACTGCAATTTACATTTATAAGCGGTTAATGAGTGGCTAACAATCCACTCCAATTAGTAATTGGCTCTCACCTAGCCTGTAACAGTCTCCATTAGCTCTCCACCATTATTTCCTAGTGGATGATCTGACCAAACATGGGAGAAATGTTATGATTTATTAGTTACTTACCACAATAGTTCTGCTCTAACATTATACTGAGCCAAAGGCATATCAAGGGATAGCTTAGTTATTGAATAAAATCGAGACAATAAATAGAATACAAATTGTAAATAGCCTATTGTGATCACCTTTAAATGACATGGCCTGATGCTAGCCTGTCCACATCGGCTTGACGTTTCCTTCCTTGTGTCTGTTGTTTGTCTTCTCTCAGGTGTAGCAGAGGAACCCAGCCATGCCGATTACAAGTAAAGGGTCGAGAGGGAGGGCCAGGGTCAGCGGACACCGTCTTGTATGTCCAAGTCTATGGCGACGGCCGTCTGTCTTTGTTCTCTATGTCGTCCTTCAGCTGGTTGTTGTTCAGTCCACCGCCGTCCTCGGAGCCCTGGAGCTCCAGCTGGACGAGGAGCAGCCGGCGGGGACCATCGTGGGCGACATCAGTGCGGGGCTGCCGCCGGGCATCACCGCCAGCCTCTACTTCATCTCCGACCACGAGGGCACGGGGGTAGGCAGCGACCTCAACATCGACGAGACCACGGGCATCATCACAACCGCCCGCCGCCTCGACCGCGAGGAGAGGGACCACTACAGCTTCATCGCCGTGACCATGACGGGCGTGACCGTGGAAGTGTCGATATCCATCAACGACATCAACGACCACGCGCCGGCATTCCCCAGGAAGAAGGCCACCCTCAAGATCCCCGAGCAGACGGCCGTGGGGACGAGGTTCTCCCTGGAGCCGGCAACAGATGGCGACAAGGACCAGCTGACCACCCAGGGCTACGCCATCAGGGAGGGTAACGTGGGCCAGGTCTTCAAGCTGGAGACCAAGAGGGGCGCCAACGCAGTGCTGTACCTAGACCTGGTGGTGAACGGAGTGCTGGACAGGGAGAAGCGCTCGGCTTACAGCCTGGTACTGGAGGCCTCTGATGGCGGCTCGCCCAGGAGGATGGGCTCCATGGCCCTGGAGGTATCTGTGACCGACATCAACGACCACGCACCAGTGTTCAACCAGAGCCGATACCACGCCATCATCTCAGAGAGCCTCCCGCAGGGCAGCAACATACTGCAGGTTAGAATCACGTTAACTTAACGTCATTATTAATGGAATAATACCAAATAAATATAATAAGTACGAAATTTGAGATACCGGTAACAAACAAACAAACAAAAACAACAAATTATAATAATAAAAAAATAGTTTCAATGAAAGCAGCATATACTAACGTGACCTTTTTTGTATTTCAATTATCTGCAGGTATTCGCGACTGATGCAGATGAGGGCGACAACGGTCTGGTCCTGTATGAGATCAACCGACGTCAGAGTGACCCTGATCGGTGTTTCGTCATGGACATCAAGTCAGGGGTCATCACTCTGAACAGGCCTCTGGACTATGAGAAGAAGAGAGTCCATGAATTGGTGGTGCAGGCCAGAGATAATGCCAGCCACCCTGAGGTACGTTTTATATTTTAATAGTAAAAATCCTCAGTGTTGATTTAACTGATTTTAACCTAAACCTAAACCTACCTGTCTACTCGCTGCTCCGAGACATCTAAATTCACTCTCACTCTTTAGAACACATGGGAAGGAAATATACAGTACATGATACATGCTACACTTTGAACATGACTTTACAATATACAGTATTTGGAAAACAAAAACTTTGTTTACTTGTTTAATTACAATTTGTGGTACTGAGATTCAGATTGTGTTTTGAAGTGCCACTTCTTGTGTTTAGCTTTTGTGTTTGCATTATTGTGTCCGTAACACGCATTGCTCCAACTGTACAATTGCATCTCCACCTCATCATGTTTGTCAGGTCACCAACGCCTTCGTGACGATCCACGTCCGTGACTTCAACGACAACCAGCCCACCATGACCATCATCTTCCTCAGCGAGGACGGCTCGCCGCGGATCTCCGAGGGCGCCCAGCCGGGCCAGTACGTGGCGCGGATCTCCGTCACCGACCCAGACTACGGGGAGTATGCCAATGTCAACGTGTCCCTGGAGGGCGGCGACGGGAAGTTCGCCCTCACGACCAAGGACAGCATCATCTACCTGATCTACGTGGACCAGGTGCTGGACCGCGAGGAGCGAGACTCCTACGACCTGAGGGTGATGGCCACCGACTCGGGGACGCCTCCCCTCCGGGCGGAGTCCTCGTTCACCATCCAGGTGATGGACGAGAACGACAACCCCCCTCTGTTTGACCAGCAGGCCTACCGGCAGACCATCCCCGAGGTGGTCTACCCGGGGTCCTTTGTCCTCCAGGTCACCGCCAGGGACAAGGACCAGGGTCCCAACGGGGACGTGCGCTACAGCCTCATGCAGGACAAGCACGGGCATTCCAGCTGGTTCTCCATCGACCCGGTGACGGGAATCATCACCACGGCGACCGCGCTCGACTTCGAGTCGGAGCCGTCGCTGAGTGTGACGGTCGTCGCCACGGACAGCGGCCGGCAGCCTCTGTCGTCCACGGCCAAGGTGGACATTGTGCTGCAGGATATCAACGACAACACGCCCGCTTTCTCCAGCAGCCTCTACAACGCGTCCATCAAGGAGAACACGCCTGCTGGAACCTGCTTCTTAGAGGTAGGAAACAGCAACTTTCTTTTCAAGGACTCTCTTTCTACTATGCTCTTTTATTGCCTCTCCTTAAGCCCCTTTCTCTCTCTCTCTCTCTCTCTCTCTCTCTGAATCTTTCTCTGTATTTATCCTGAAAGTCTCTATCCCTTAATCCTTCTTTGTCTCTCTCTCTCCCTACCTCTGTCTTTCTTAATGCTTTTTGCATTTATTTCCCTTAATGTCTCTCTCGTAATTCTCTCCCCTCTCTCTTTGAAAATCTCTCTCATCGTCTCTCTTTCTCTCAATATCCCTTTATTTCATTCTTTCTCTCCGTCTTTGTCTTAATCTCCTTTCATCATATATCATTCTCTCAGTCTGTGTCTCGTATTTCTTTCTTCCTCTTTCTTGCGTCTCTGCTCCTTTGCTTTGGCAGGTGTAACTGCCGTATTTAATTCCCGTGGCGTTCAATCTCTCAGACTTTTGGCCACAGGATTATTGTCCTACTTCTACAGCCAACGTGGCTTTATTCACAGTCTCTCCCCAAGCACTTCTCTGTTTAATCACTCTCCTCATTCCCAAGTTCCCTCTAACTACCTTAAGACCTATATTCTTTGTCCTACAAACATACCAATTAAATCACAGATCTACAAACTCAAACTTGTCAAAATCAATATGCTTAGATCCATAACCCTTGATGAATGTTTTAACATGGGGTCGCTGGGGTTACAGTAATGTGGTTAAGCTCCCTCTCAGCTCATTCCTGATTTAACCATTGAAATGTGAGTGTGTGGTAGCTTTGTCTGAAGTGAAATATGGCCTCAGTGTAAATACAGTATTTATTATATATTTGTTTGATGGAGAGCTCGATCAGAGGTGCTGATATATATCGCAGCGCGATTCATAAAAGTGGGTTATGGCGAGTGAAGCACGGCCGTGGAATGCATTCAATTAAAAAGAAATGAACACCGGGCTGATTTACACAAAAGGAGTGAGACTTGCGGCGGGAGAGATCACCTGCATTCCTGACGCTGCTCGTGTGGGGAGATTTACTCGGGGCTGCCGCCATGTCCTCTGTCTCACCTCAAATGGGGTTCCCATGGCAACCCAGCCAGCAGTGAGAGCTCAGTCTAAATGCCATCTTATCTCACAGCAGCTTGACTCTCATCTATTCTTTCATCTCGGTTCCAGCCGTCTCTCTCAGGATGACTTCCCCGGAGAAGGCAGCAGTTGTTTTGCGTTCTAGCGAGGCCTTACGCCCGCCACACACGGTTGACCACAACTGTTTTTACAGGTTGTTGTGTCGGTTTGATCCCCTTCTGCTGTAAGAGAGGGAGGTAAAGAATAAAACGGCACATTTCTTTTCTCTCTCTTTGCTGTTTTACACTTTTAAACCGATCCTCAAAAACATGGAACTTCAAAGGTGCGGCAGTCACCATAGGTCCCTGTAGGACTTGTGGACCTCAAAAAGTATACAGTATACCAGGATAAATGGGTTTAGGTAAATAGTTAAATAGTTGAACTGCACATTGTTGCGGGTTCATTTCATGTGTGTTTGGAGAGTGCGCTTGGTCGAGGCTCCGTGAAATCTGGCATGTGCATGGGGGCACGGTCCCCAGGGGCGAGCGAGAGGAGAGAGAGGAGAAGGAATAACAGGAAGAGAAGAGGAGAGACATGAGAAAAGTAGTGCAAAGAAAAGAGGGAGAACGCTGTACTGAGCTGCAGAATAAATGCAAAAGCACAGATGGAGTATATAAGCAATACACTCTAGTTTCAGGTTTACTACAACTACACCAAGCAGTTCCAAACACTCCTGCCTCCATCCCAAGACAGAAACAAAAAATAAATAAATTCAGACGTACACTCCAGACGTACAGAGCAGTTGTAATCAATTTATACATTCTCCTAATCCTAGTCGGCGGTCTATTCTGGCGGTCTAACAATGGCCTAATTCCATGGCAGACAATCATGCCCGGCATCCCATTCTGGAATGGCTCATTCTGGAATGACTCATTTTGGAATCAATCAGTCTGGAATCGCTCAGTCTGGCACGTTCCTTATGGCTGCAGGGATGAGACACAGAGACACCCCCCCACGGGGAGTCTGATACACTGGATGAAGGCAGTTACTGTTACTGTAGAGTTGGCTTTTTATTCTGTGGGTTTAGCTAAATACTGCGGCTACTTGGATGAGGATACACAGTGATGCAAATGCTGACATCATCAGGCTAATGAAGGTTGTTGATAATTTGTCCTGTGTCATCTGCCACGGCCAGCTGTCAACAGTACGGAGTTGATGTTAGATGTTCTAGGGGTAGGGGTCGGAAAACTGGTTAACAATCTTGTTGCTCATGGCTGTTCCCTCCCTCATCTCGCCGAGTATTAAATTACGAATACCAAAACGACAGTAGAAATTACATTCAAAATAGCTGCAAACTAAAGACTGAGGACGAGCCCGCCGTTGACGTGTTCGTAGCAGCGTCGCTTTGGCTCCCGTTGCATGTGTGCGTGTTAGGCGTCGTCACGTCGGCCTCCGGCAGAGAGACGAAGAGGAAGGATGTTTGGGGGACGACGGCAGCGTTTACAATAGATTAAAATGATACATGGCCATTGTAATCTTTTCTGCAGCGCTGACTGTTTGTTGAACCGCTGGGACGTTTTGCGTGAAAACGGGAGGCAACGTCGGCCAACATTTTATGTCATGTATATACAAAGTGAGCATGTATTGTCAAGCAGAGCGTGTGAAGGAACAGGATGCAACGGCATTGCAAAGACTCTGTCCTCCTCGCTCCTCCATTCCTCTTCCTCTTTTATCGTTCTGCCAAAACCGACCTCGTCATCAGTTTATAGCAGGACTTCTCTGTTTTCCCTTCTTTAACCTGTTATGTCTCCCTTTTCTACAGAAATTACCATTTACACGCACACACAACGCACGCACGCACACACACACACACACACACACACACACACACACACACACACACACACACACACACACACACACACACACAACGCACGCACGCACACACACACACACACACACACACACACACACACACACACACACACACACACACACACACACAAACGCACGCACGCACGCACGCACACACACACACAACGCACACACACACACGCACACACAGTGTGTAGGAAGGTGCTTATCTCCTCTATAGTTGTCTGTAATGCACTGCTCTGTTTGCTTAGCAGCGACACAAAAGAGTTATTTATTTCTTGGTTTCCTTGCTTTCCACCTCCGTCGTTTCCTCAAAGTATTTCCCAGGCAGGAGGTGTGTGTGTGTGTGTGTGTGTGTGTGTGTGTGTGTGTGTGTGTGTGTGTGTGTGTGTGTGTGTGTGTGTGTGTGTGTGTGTGTGTGTGTGTGTGTGTGTGTGTGTGTGTGTGTGTGTGTGTGTGTGTGTGTGTGTGTGTGTGTGTGTGTGTGTGTGTGTGTGTGTGTGTGTGTGTGTGTGTGTGTGTGTGTGTGTGTGTGTGTGTGTGTGTGTGTGTGTGTGTGTGTGTGTGGTGTGGTGTGGTGTGGGTCCATTTGGTTGCATTAATACACCATTAGAGTTAAGACTGTATAGTGTGCAGTGAATATGAGTATTAAAGTGGGTGCTGGAGAGCTGACAAATGTATTCATATACAGTACTGTAGCAACACAGCCATGTCTTCATTTCTCTCTGGTTTCCAGGAATCTCTGTGTCCATCTGATGGCATGTCAGCCCTGGTTACAAGTGATTTGTTAAACTTAGGAGTTGAGTTTGCGTGAGTGCGTGCGTGCATACGTGCGTACGTACTGTACGTGCGTGCGTGTACGTGTGCACATGAGGCTATTAAAATACAGTCTTTGTAGCACAGAAGTGAATGGAAGAATGAATATGATGAGGTGCCATTTGATTTTCCATGGATGATTTTGGTGGTTTGTTATATCACTTTGTCATATTATATTGATTTATAAGAAATCCAAATTTGACGTGATTGGTTCACAGTTTACATTTTGATCTAGGATTCCAGTCACGTTTGGCCAGCCTGGGTCTGTATGATTTAAGCTGCCTATCAAGTTTGATAGGCATTAATGTTGAACTGAACGTTCAAATTGTTCAACTTCAGCTTTTACTATACATCTGCTATTTTTAAAACACTTTTTAAACCAATCATTTTCTTCTGGGAGTCCCTGGCACTTTCATGTTGGCATTTTCAGATGGCGTCCACAGCCAAATACATATCATTTTGGGCGTCCTTAGCATGACAGAGTTTGAGAACTACTGATTTAGAAGGCAATTGTAGAATTGGCCTCAGGTCTTAATGGGTTAAGAATGTTTAAATGTTTTTCTGTCTAGAATGTATTTATTGTTGTGCAGTTTTCTTATCGTTCCTTATTTTTAAGTTTGTATTGTCTCTCCATTTGAAATCAAGGACCACAGTACTGGAAATAAGTAGTGACATCATTGTGTTTATCCTTGATGTTTGTTTTGAGATGTGTGTTGTACCCTGCTACAGTACACATGCATGTCAAATAAATCAAGTCAAATCAAATAAAACAGATGTTTTGAGCCCAAGGCTGTTCCTCAGACATGTTCTGTAAGAGTCTTGTGCTTGAAAGATCACAGAGAAAATTAAAAAGCCTTTAATTACTTAAACCCTATATTGACCAGTGGTTAAAAAGACAAATGCATAATTCACAAATACTATAAAACTATAAAAACGACTTTCAAAAGAGAACTAGTACATATAAAAACATAATATATTCAAAATCATATGGAGCAATTCTACATATAAGTACTGTAGATGATGATACAATAAAATGCAACCTATGTGTTTACTATAGTCCATCAGGAGGTGGTACTCTAAATGTATTCTCTAAGAATAGCCTACTATTAATAATACTGTGTGTTACACTTACAGTAGATCGGCTATATTCGCTGAATGTTTGTCTATAATGACATGCCCAGAATGGGTACGATCGGGTTCAGGTGAGAACTATTCGGAGTACAGATGTTTCTTTCTGTTCCGCTATTTGGAACATAAACAGAAATTGGGCAATGGGAAGTGTGTTTGTGATGGTTTCTGACTGAGTGGTAATGTCGTTGAGTGAATGTGATTCAGGTTATAAGAGCATGAAGCCATGCCTCTTCTCTGAAGCCTGACAGCCTTTTCCTTCCTGCGTCGGTCGTGCCTTGGCGGTCAAATCCAATGACATGCTGGATTCAAGCATGACCCCAAATGCTGCGAAGGCATCCCTGATCCTGCACATGCACACACACACACACACACACACACATACACACACACACACACACACACACACACACACACACACACACACACACACGCACGGCCAAGTACTAGGATGCTATTCACAAACAAAAGATGGGATGTTGAGTCGTACGGCTGGAGGGGAACGCAGGATGGAAATGACACAAGACAGTTTGAAGAAGGATGGAGTTTATGCCAGCTTTCATTCGGTCCATTTTGACAGAGAGAGAGAGAGAAACTCAGAGAGACCAAAAGAAAAAGCAAGACAGTGGAAGAAGACAGAAACCACCTGTGGATAGACTGTATGTGTGTGCATATAGTACTGTATGCAATGTGTGCATCTCCGGGCCATACATTATGTGTGTGTGCATGTGCTTCCAGCAGGTGATGCATCTCCCCTGTGATGTCCAGCATGTGGTTTCCCACTCAGGCTTGTTAAAGGACCCTCAATCATTCAGACAGTCACGCAGATGTGCTCAGCTGAGGAACCCACAAGGACAGAAGGATGGAGAAGCGTTTAGTCGTACAATACGGTGGCACATGCCCTCCTGCATGGTAGCATGATTCAGGTGGCGGATGTGTCTTAAAGAAGAGAAATAATAACAAGGCCAAGGCATGAGACAGAAAGTGTGACACGACAGAAAGGAAGGAACTACACATAAAGTGAGAATTGAAAAGCAAGAAAGTGGGCAAGAATTTCTAATAGTTAGTCAAAGCAAAAGAGAACCTGTGTGTGCATGCGTGTACAGTACGTGTGGGCATACGTGCGTGTGTGATGAAAAGTTATAAAATAGAGCGGACGTTTCGAATGGAGACAGGTTTCTTTTAACAGGTGCAGTTAGTTTTCCCGAATGTCCCGCAAAACCCTCTAAAGTAAACACACTACACCTGTCTGTCAGAGCAATCAGTTCCCACTGGGTGAAGCTGCTTGAAATAGACTTGAAAACACAGGAGACACCAGGGTATATTAGTCTATATCTGTCTATATAAACACATAAGCATGCATGGACGCTCGCACGCACGCTGAGAGACCAATCACATCGGATAAAACCCACAGGATCAGACAAATACAGTGACCCAGTGGAAACAGGAAGCTGTTGGACTACACCTTCCTGTAACAGAAGCACGGCCTCCCTCCCGCTGGTGTCGCGCTGAATACGAGCCCCTCGGAAACCAGAGCCAGACCACAGCTTCCACTTGGAGTCTACCGGCCCAGACTTCACACCGCCACATCTCTCCCCCAGTTTTATTAAGCTTGAAACTGTGGCGAGAGAGGAAGACAAAATTTGCCAGCCACTTATTGACATGATGAAAATGGTTTTCTCTTGGGGGGGTTTCTCTGTTTTGATTGGGACTAGAGACTGGAGAGAGAGGTAGGAAAGAGAATGAGTGATGAAGGCCGACACATGCCAGACTACATACAGGATGTTGCAGTTGTGCGGTCGGCAAATGAACTGCTTCAGACTTTGTTTAGTAGGCCAAACATTTTCTTTGTGACCCTGGATACGAATTCTCTGAGATTATAGAAACTGCATGTTTCATCCTGTCAGAATACATTTTCTCCCGTATGAGACTGACTAAAATATATGCTAGCGGTATATTATATTTATTGTATAGTTTTGAATCATACATTTTGGTGTTTAAAATCTGCACTAGGCCTGGGCAGGCTCCGTTCATTCACTCAGCCACAAAGCGCGATGTGTTTTGATTGGTTCTGATATCATCCTTATGGATCAATTTTGATACCCTCAGAGCTAAATGGCACAGGCAAATCGCTAGTGTTCATTTATCCATTTGTAACCAAATAGACTCGTAAGGGTCCATTTGGTGGTGGTGGTGGTGGTGGTGGTGGGGGAGCTAGTGTTTTACTGGGGCCCACATACCGTGGAGGCGCCATCTTGTGTGTTTTTATGAATCTGTCGGCCTGTTTAAGCTATGAGGACTGAACGGTCCGCGGGGAGAGGCTTCAGGTTGAACCCATCAGTGTCATCTCAGCTGCATCTCTTAACAGGTGATGAGTGAAGCGCCGGGAGGCCCAAAGCCACGCCGGACACATCCACAATGCACGGAATGGTGCCGGCTCTTAACAGCTGGTCGCCCTCCCTTTGCACGCTTACTAACGAACGCTCCCCTTTCTCTATTCTATTTTATCTCACTGTCTTCCAGCCACTCATCCCCTCACACGTTCGCATACACATGCACACGCATGCACATACTGTACACACGCACACACACACGCACGCACGCACGCACGCACGCACGCACGTACGTACGTACGTACACACACACACACACACACACACGTACATACACACACCCGCACGCATGCGCGCACGGAAACACACACGCACTCGCACCCCTCAGCTGCCAGAGGTGTTGACAGGATGTGTGTGACGGAGGATCAGTGTGGCGCGTCTGCTATGTGAGCTATTCCCATAACATCTATCAGCACTCGCTGTACATTCATCACCTGTTAGTTCCAGCGGGAACTCGATCACCCAGACCAAGGTTCTGACAGCACATACAGTAGGCTGGAGGATTTGGAAAGCTTTACAGTAGGTATAATTAACGTCATTACAGGGATTGCCTCCATTCCGTCTACCTTCCTGCGTTAGATTAATTCATACTATAGCCATGAGTCTGCCCACCCAGCACCAGAAACCGAGGTATACTGTATGGGTACAATTCATCACAATGCCACCATTCACATTTCATTTCTTAATTTCTTCCTCCAGCCTATATACAGTATATTTTCTCTTTAAAGCGGTTCCATATCACCGGCCGAGGGCATATGCTACGTTTTAGACCTATCGCGGCGCTCGTTCATGTGTGATCTGATTGGCCAAGGCTTCTGTGGAGAGGATGGCGGCACGCCTCATTAAGTCCAATACTCTGTACCATATGGCAACGAGGGGTTCCCTCACTCTCTCTCTTTTCTTCCTCTCATTATCCATCTTTCTCTCTTTGTCTCACTCTGTATTTTCATTCATTCACTGTCTCTCTCTCGGTCTCTCTCTCGGTCTCTCTCTCTCTCTCTCTCTCTCTCTCTCTCTCTCTCTCTGTTTCAACTTTGTGTCTCCCCTTCATGCTTTCTCTCTCTCTCTCTCTCTCTCTCTCTCTCTCTCTCTCTCTCTCTCTCTCTCCCTCCCTCTCTCTCGTGGACTGGTTTCCGTTCCATTTGCTCACCTCATCTGGTATCAAGTACCTGTCTCTCCACTGTAAACTGTTTTACCTCATGTCTCTGTACTTGGCCGCTGCAGCCTGCTGTTGCGGGGCCAACCATCTTTATCGTCCGCTGTACGTTTACAGCTAATCAATCCTCTGATCAGCCTACCCCCATTTAACTTGGAAACAATTTCTTTCTTTTCTACTTCGCGGGCGGTTCTTTTGCAAGCTGTGTTTCTCAGTTGAGTTATTTCTTGCCAAAAGTATGCCTTTTTTTCAAATGTTCGGGTGGCCCAAGAGGTATAGAGCAGTCTCATGGGATTGTGTCAGAAATGTCCCTGATCAAGAGCCATTAACTGCCCCCCAGGTGCTGCCCACTGCTCCCAATAGATGTAGGATAAGTTACTGTAAATGCACATATATACATATATTCTGGGCAATAATGAAACTTTTCCATTATGCTGAAAATATTCAAAAACTATTCCAGAATAAACTTTGAGCACTGTTATGTCAGGTGTCTAAAATATATCAAAAAATATATCATCCGAAGAGACGAACAATGTGCATGACTGTGATAGGCAAGTTTCATTCATTCATATACGTTATACCAGTGAAATGCCACAAGAAGAACAAGACTAGTTTCATTCATTCATATACGTTATACCAGTGAAATGCCACAAGAAGCACTGAGGCTCAGTGAAAATATAGCTTTAAGGAGGGTGGCAGAGATTTACTTTTTCTTGCTCAGCTCTACTGTGAAGCTGACACAGCTGACAGTAACACACGTGTCAATACACATGCGCACCAGTGTACGCACTGTACACACAAACACATGCGCACTTACACCCACCCACACACACATGCGCACGCACGCACACACACACACACACACACACACACACACACACACACACACACACACACACACACACACTGCTATCACACCGCTGCAGGCAAATGGACAGCATCCTTCAGAAAGGGGCAGAAGGATACACACAGTAAAATCCTGAGTTCAAATTGGACTCTGACCTTTTCGGGTCTATTTGGTTCCATTTCTCATAAAAAGTTGACAGTGTGTGAACGCACGCACGCGCACACACACACACACACACACACACACACACACACACACACACACACACACACACACACACACACACACACACACACATTTTTATCATGTCTGCCATTCCCTCCTCTCTTTATCTGGCTATTCTTACTCTGCAGGCCTGTCTGTGCTTCACATTGTGTATTTATCTGCTCTCTCACAGTATCTTCTCAGTCTGCTCCTCCATCTCATCCAGTAACCCCTTACTTACCAGCTGGCCCGTCTGCATAGTCAAACTAATTTAAATTAAATGAATGGTTGAAGAAATAACTTTCCATAGTCTAGTTTATACTATACGTGTAGTGTATTTTCTGATGTTGCTGTCGTCCCTGAAAATAGTGATATACAAATGTATG
>NC_137874.1:20213542-20233542 GCF_963924005.1 Protomyctophum bolini | reverse complement strand
AGCAGAGTATTAATTTAATAAGCAGCCCGGAGGGGAGGAATAAACCTTTTTTTCCTTCTTCTTCTTCCTTTTTAGAGTTTACAGCAGCAGCAGCCCAGTGTGGCTTGGACACAGGTCTCTCTACTAGCTAACCCGCAGTGTGGTTTCTGCAGCAGACTCTCAGCTCTCTCTTAGTCTGAAATGACACCCATTGGGCCATAAGACGGATTCATTAATCATCTCAACACAAATAGGCCTGGGTATAAATTTTCCTCGCTACTGTCCACACTGGCGCACCGTACGGCCATACGCCAGGAGTTATACTGACAGTCGGGCTAATAACGCACCTACAAATACCCAAATCATACGTTTGTATAGGTCATTTATTACAGCCACGGCAACTCTTGTAAACCTATGCGTTTATACATTCCTGACAAGCTTTATGGCCGTTATTTCTCTCTGGTCCTTTCAAATGTGTCTTTTAGCCACTTTGGAACAGCTTCAGGGTGGTCTAGATCTGCGTCTTAATTCCACCATACAGCGAAAAAGATTCCTCAACTAAACTGACATGGTCCATTCCGTGCTCTATGCGCAAACCTACAATTTGGCTGGGTACCCGACCGGCCCTCGCAAGGTCTTAAGAAAAGCACAGGGTTTTTTTTTTCTCTCCCCCTCCTCTTGTCTTGTAGTCCGAGCACGTCTAAGGGTATTTGTTTTGGAGTTGTGTTCAAGCTCCAAGATGTGTCCCAATGACATGAAACAGTAGCCTCTGCGTGTTGCCGTAGACTCACACTGAGCACATTCACAGGCCTTAAACTTTGGGCTATGAGTTTTGGCCTGGGTTAGGCAAACCATCTGATTTGAGATGTTTTACTGTTGTGATTTCACTTTGACATTTGAGATATGTGGTGTTTAATGTCAAGTTTAAGAAGTTCTGTTCAGAATCATGCCGACTCTCTGTACTTCCTGTGATTTGGGGGCCAGATGCTCTATTGTACAGTAATGTTAAGGAAGGCATCTTAAAGTACTGGCAATGGAAACCTTTTCTCAGTATCTGTACACAGGCTGTCAAAGTCAGCTGTGTTTATGACAGGATCTGTATACTATAAAGGTCATGCCGAGTCTAGGGTCTGGGGACCCCCCGAAGCCCGTTGTCCTGGAGGGGGTACTGGGGTTCCCCTTGCAGTACAATGATTTAGTTAGGAATCAAATGGATCCTTTACCAGTCTGTAACTCTGAGTGTACAAAAGGAACCACGTGGAATTGTAACACTAAGGATTTGACTATGTAGGTTGGATGAAAAACAAAAAAGAAGCATGTATATTTCAGTATCGATGTGGGAGGGGCGTGGCTTGGGCTCCTTGAACTTAAAAAGGTTGAAAATCCCTGTCCCAGGCATTATGGGACAAAAAGATAGAGCTTGTTTAAACAAGGGAGCCTTGTAGAACCTGACAAGGAACGGAAACCATGCTTTTTCAAAGTGATCCATGACCTCCCCTGCTCTCCGTACAGTCCTTTGCACAGGAGCAGGTACACGGGAGGTCATCCCCGGTGGACCAATCAAACATTCTCCTGAGCTCCAGAGATCATGAGTCCATTCACTCCCAACAGAGGGATCAAAGGAACGGACAACAGGGAAAATATTAACGTGAGAGGGGGAGGGAGAGAGAGAGAGAGAGAGAGAGAGAGAATAAAAGTATAAAGGTAGTGTGGGAGCGAGGGGGTTGCAGTAGCAGTTGTTTTGATGTAGACATCTGTTCTCCTCGCTGCTGTCACTCAACTCCACCTAATGTTTTCACATCGTGGCTGAGATAGCACGCTACAACTGTGACCAGATTGGATAACTCTTGAGACGCTGCACACACAGCAAAGATCAGAGTGGTGCAACTCTACAACTGTGACCAGATTGGATAACTCTTGAGACGCTGCACGCACAGCAAAGATCAGAGTGGCGCAACTCTTAAACTGTTAACAACGTTAAGCCTCACGGTATATTCTTTGTTGTAAGACAAATTGCGGAAATAGCAGATCTACAAGCAAATAAGGCATTGTAATATGAAATGTTATCTGTTATTCTTGCTAAAATAGCTAATTTTGTAACACTAAGAAAAACAAACAAACAACGTGAAAAAAGCCTATAATGGCAACTTGGCAAGACAGTTGTATTTGACAATGACATTAGGATGCATGAAACAAATAAGTAAACATTTACAGATACATTATAGTGCAGAGAAAGAACAGAAAAACTCAAACAAAGGCAAGGTCTTCTGTTTGCCAGAGGTCCGCCTTTGGTCAATTTTGACACTTTTGTACTTTAGGATGTTATTGTGTAGGCAGCAGTGTTTCACAGTCTAGGGAGCTTAAAGTAGGCCTGACAGCTTAAAGTAATAAACAACCAGTAACCAGCTGAAACCAAAGGTCTGGGAATGCCCATACATGGATATTTTTATGTATTTATTTATTTTTGTCAGGTGAAACCTGACATACTGCCTGTTTTTATTAGCGACCTAGTCATGATTGACTGTCCACTAAGCCAATGGGAGTCTGACCCCATACTCGTAGTAGTGACCTAGTCATGATTGGCTGCCTCCTAAACTATGACACGCGCACTGCAGCAGTCTGCACCCAGACCACACTCTGCAACCATAGACATACAGTATATAAACACAGCAGCGCGGAGCGGAGCGCCTGATAACACCGGCTAATATTATGAGAGCAGGAAAAAAGAAAAATGGGGGACAGATGCACAGATGCTTGTTTCACCTGACAAATATGACTATGACATAATTTCTTGGGGTTTTTTTTACGTTTTAGTGTACTAATTAGTAAGGCCAGGCGGTGCCTTGGGCCAGCACAGTTAGGGCCGGGTCTTAATTTTCGGGCCTGTTGAGAACTCGCCGGTTGGCGCTAATACATTTGGGGCGGGCCTGTCTAGAGTTTGAATGGACAGGTATCAGTCAAAAGGGAGACATGGAAGAGAAACTACGGGTGGGGAAGGCTCAACATATGGAATGTCAGAACAGGTCAGCTCCATATATGGAGATCTAAGGGTTTGTGGTTTGAGTTCAGATGTACAGTTTCTGGCTGGCTCCATATATGCATGTGAGTAATCTGCAACCTACGGTCGCAACAATAAATTATGCATACAGTATGTTTGTACTAATGGCTGCATTGTTGGCACATTTATGCTTTATATTTATAGGAGAGTGTAGAGAGACAGGACACCTACTGTATAGGGCAGAGAGACAGGGGAGAGGTGGCGGTAGTATAGGATTTGAACTCAGGTGCTACTCACAAGGAGCATACTGTATGTATGGTCAGTGGGCTATAGCTGCCAGAGCCGTACCAGGCACCCCGTCAACACATTGTTAATGCAAGAATCATGTATTGCAGGTGATGCATGACTGCATTCCTCACTTTCGCCTCTCTCTATATCTCTCTCTCTCTCTCTCTCTCTATCTCTCTCTCTCTCTCTCTCTCTCTCTCTCTCTCTCTCTCTCTCTCTCCTTTTCACTCCCTCTAGTATAGCTTACTAAGTGTTTACCGGTATACAGATGCACACATACAGTACTGTATGCACAATCATACTGTACAACACTTAAACACACACACACACACACACACACACACACACACACACACACACACACACACACACACACACACACACACAGCTCTGGGGTGCCGTTCCAAGCAGAAGATTCTTTGTTCTGCTCCGGGGGACAATTATGGAAGAGTTCCTTGATTGCAAGAATCTTGTAATAGCGGATATGCTGGTCTGATACCGGATACGTGGACTAATGCGAGTCCATAGAAAGACTGTTTTCTTCGCCTTCCAAAGCCTTTGTTTCTTATCTCTCGAATTGTGCTTTAGAGCCGCACAGATGGAGAGCCCCCGACATCACAGGAAGCACACAACAGATGCGCACACTGCCTCTGTGACATAATGTATACTGTGTGTTTTAAAGCTGGCCTCCAATCAGCATTGAGATAATGGCTAATCCCTCTGTAGTTAGCTTTAGTTGCCACAGCGCCAACCATAATTGCAGTAAAGAACTTTGTTAAGACTGTTGTGGTTTTTATATCATGGTTACCAACACATGTTCTGATTACAAACACCCCCTGAAAGTTTAACTGCACGCACGCACGCACGCACGCACGCACGCACGCACGCACGCACGCACATAAGTTCCTCAAATTGTAGATCAAGGCCCAAAGTGGGTCATGAGATACTCTGAAGTCTGATGAGTTTAGGGAAAGTGTAAAGGAATAGTATTTTTGACTTATTGGGTGATGAAATTTAAAAAGAAATGTGTCTCCCATACACCTTAAGTGTAACTGGTCTGTAAGCGTTGTATGGTGAGAGGTCTCTATGGTTTCTACTGCAGGGAGACTGGTAGTTATAGTGTAACTGGTCTGTAAGCGTTGTATGGTGAGACTGGTCTCTATGGTTTCTACTGGTCTGTAAGCGTTGTATGGTGAGACTGGTCTCTATGGTTTCTACTGGTCTGTAAGCGTTGTATGGTGAGACTGGTCTCTATGGTTTCTACTGGTCTGTAAGCGTTGTATGGTGAGACTGGTCTCTATGGTTTCTACTGCAGGGAGACTGGTAGTTATAGTGTAACTGGTCTGTAAGCGTTGCATGGTGAGAGGTCTCTATGGTTTCTACTGCAGGGAGACTGGTAGTTATAGTGTAACTGGTCTGTAAGCGTTGTATGGTGAGAGGTCTCTGGTTTCTACTGGTCTGTAAGCGTTGTATGGTGAGACTGGTCTCTATGGTTTCTACTGCAGGGAGACTGGTAGTTATAGTGTAACTGGTCTGTAAGCGTTGCATGGTGAGAGGTCTCTATGGTTTCTACTGCAGGGAGACTGGTACTTAGTGAGGTCAGTGTGTCAGACTATGAGGACTGGAAGCAGCTCTCTAGATGGCTTCTTTAAGACAGCCTGCGGCTTGTTGATGAATTCAGCAATCTACTTCAATTTCCCCACACAGGCCCCCTGATTGCACCGTCGTACCATACTGACTCGCTTTTATACTCTGCAGCAATTATGTGTGACCTGCAAACCTTGAAAAGTTGATTAGCTCCATTGTTAACTTCAAGTCCTCCATAAAGACCTAGCTGAATTTGAGGTTTCTGCTACACACACAATGGCACGTAATTTATGCACACTTTTGTACTCAAAGACACTGGAAATATTCTCAGTCTTTTTGAAAGATGTGTACAAATATATGTTCATACATATTGGCAAATAAAAATATCAATCAATCAATCAATCAATCAATGAAAACATGCACTCACGCACACACATAAGGCTGTACCCTAGCCCTGTTTTTAGGACTCGGCAGGAATTTTGAGTGAACATCCGAACCATTCGGGGGGGCATATGGACATTTCTCTACTCTCTACTGCCACAATGTTATGCTTCCCACACACACAGGCAGATGCAAAAGATAAAGGTGCTCACAGACGTAATTGTGTAAGCTAGTCGTTAAGCAGCAGGAGGACGTTTGTTAGCAGCTCAACCAAAACAAACGTCCAACATAGATAAAAGTAATTACTCACCTACTGCTGCATGTTCCATAAGTTGTTCAAGATGCATGGTTTTCATATTGTAAATAATTATGGTCGCGTGGTTTAGCGACTACCACTATGACTATACGAGAGGAGAACGTAACATTGGGAAAGTGTCATAGTAGCTTGTTTACAACTGAAACGGACTTCCTGTGCACTGACTTGTAATGCCACGTGTAATGATAAATAACTATGTCAGCTGTTGGTGCGTAAATGCGCCTTGCATGCATTTCATCTACCGCGCAGAAAACATTTTGACGACGTATGCGCACCGGTTGTGTCAACTTCTGTGCCCCCCTGATTATTAATAACATCTGAACATGTAACATGTAAACACAACATGAACATAGTACTCTTATTATGCATATCGCATTCTCGCAGAGATATATTTTCGAGTTAAAAAAGGAAAATAAATATTTAAAAAACAAACAAAAAATGAATGGTTCAAGATTCGATGCCAACCCTAACGAGCGAACGTTTGAACCCTGAATGTTCGGGGACAGCCTTAGCACACACACACACACACACACACACACACACACACACACACACACACACACACACACGTTCCTCTTTCCTGGCTAACATATCCGTAAACGTAAAACCACGGAGGATGTTGCAGAGCTGAATATAAGTATACAGGCCATGTAATGTGGTTTCATATAAACACGAACACACATAACACACAGAGGTAAAGTGTGAGTGATGTACAGTGCAGTACAGAAGCGAACAAAGAAAGATACAGTAAGAATCAGACTCAGCAGTTCTGAGACTCAGATGTGGGGGATTGGCTGCCAGAGAGGAGAGATGAAGAGCTAGGGAGACCATAACAAAAAGGCTGATGACTTCATGGGGTGTGAAAGCACTGGGATGCAGCGGCGGTACCAATGGTTGCCATGACGATGAGAGGCAGGAGAAAAGGAGGGCAGAGAGGGTGTTGCCGGAACCATTCATCACTTCTGCTGCTTGTTCCGTGTGTGTGTGTGTGTGTGTGTGTGTGTGTGTGTGTGTGTGTGTGTGTGTGTGTGTGTGTGTGTGTGTGTGTGTCTGTGGTCATATCGTATCAGTCTGTGTGTTGTGTGTGTGTGTGTGTGTGTCTGTGGTCATATCGTATCAGTCTGTGTGTTGTGTGTGTGTGTCTGTGGTCATATCGTATCAGTCTGTGTGTTGTGTGTGTGTCTGTGGTCATATCGTATCAGTCTGTGTGTTGTGTGTGTGGTCTGTGGTCATATCGTATCAGTCTGTGTTGTGTGTGTGTGTGTCTGTGGTCATATCGTATCAGTCTGTGTGTTGTGTGTGTGGTCTGTGGTCATATCGTATCAGTCTGTGTGTTGTGTGTGTGTGTGTGTCTGTGGTCATATCGTATCAGTCTGTGTGTGTGTGTGTGTGTGTGTGTCTGTGGTCATATCGTATCAGTCTGTGTGTTGTGTGTGTGTGTCTGTGGTCATATCGTATCAGTCTCAGAGGCCACACCCTTGAAGCACACTAACACACAAACACACGCACACATACACACACGTACGCATTTGTGCACTCTCTGAGTTAAATGAACACTGTGTAGAGACGGACAATGCTTCGCAGGCATCCTCTCACCCAGACACCCACAGTGTCTCAGACGATGCCATTGATTCAATCATTCACGGAGAAGGCTATCACTGAATGGCAGGCTGCACAGACAGCGATAATGATTAGATGACCATTGCAGATGCAATTGATGTGGTGAATGGGGTGGGGGCTTATCTTCCACTGCAAAAGTAGGACACACTCATGTGTATAAAGAGGGCAGGTGTGTGTGTGTGTGTGTGTGTGTGTGTGTGTGTGTGTGTGTGTGTGTGTGTGTGTGTGTGTGTGTGTGTGTGCGTGCGTGCCATGCATAGGGGAATCTCCTGCTCCAGAGGTATTTGTCACGGCTGTCAAATGCAGAGTGGGGTCATGTTTTTGTAACTGGGCAGAGAGAGAGAGAGAGAGAGAGAGAGAGAGAGAGAGCATGGAGGGGAGACAGATACAAGTCAAAGGATTCGAGAGAGAGAGAAAGAGACAGACAGACGGTGCTCACACCCACACACGTGAAGAATGACTGCCATTACCTCATACTGATAGTGTGAGGTTGTGTGTCTAGTACGGTATGTGTATGAATGTGTTCATCTACGTGTGTGTGTGTGTGTGTGTGTGTGTGTGTGTGTGTGTGTGTGTGTGTGGTGGAGCGGGTGGGAGTGGGGTGGGGGTGGGGGGTGGTGGGGGGTAGGGGGCATGATGGTCTTTCAAGGTCCAAGCCCATCGCTCAGGGGTAACCATGGTAACAAAACTCTCAGGACTGCAGGGAGAGAGAGAGTGAAAGGGAGACAGAGTGAGAGAGAAGGAAAATGGAATGTAGAGTCTAGAGTGTAAAGGGAGAGGCAGGCATGATGGAGAATTTAGTTACGTACCTCTCCGCTGCATGTTAAAATGTGGAATCTGTCCTCAATCAGAGATGATTGTGTTCTGAACCAGCATGGGAGAAGATTGTCTTTCCTTTCCACATGCTTTTATGAAAGATTAATCTCGTGGGCTTTAGTTAGAACAGAGATGCAGAGGGAATTCATTGAGCAGGACTGACATGCAACGTGGACTGGGAATCGATCCCACGGCATCACAATGCATGTGTGTGTGTGTGTGTGTGTGTGCGTGCATGGACAGTAAAATCCATACTGCACAGTTAAATGAACACTGAGGATTTTACTATTTTTTTTAAGTCTCTGTGTGTACAGTACGTCTGTAATCGACGTAACTCGAGAAGCGTTCGCCTCACTGACTTCAAATTCGACACAGGCGTTCCACACCACTACAGGGAGTGCAGTGCCCGGTCGAACCCACGGTTGTCCAGAACCGCCCAAAAAGGCTTCTGCCCGGGCTCTGGACCGGGCCCCATGCCCAGGGTCTATATATGGAGCTGGCCTGTTCTGACATCCCAACACTCCATATTTGGGCATGGCTGAACTCCATAGGAATAAAGGGACTCAGAGAAACACAAAGAAATCATTCTGACGTGGGGCATAAAAGGGACACAGACATAATATCTGGGTGGGGCATTCATTTCCAACTTGCATCATTCCAAGTAGGCCAGTGCCCAACGGGCACTGCCGTAGAGGCCCCATGGGCACTGCTCTAGTATTAATAAATAGGCATAAAAGAAAGCCAATCCCAATGGATGCAGACTCACCTTCCAGCCCATGTACATATAAATGGAAAATGGTGCATTTATGTAGTGCTTTTATCTGGCCCCAAGGACAAGCTATCGTTCTTCTGCAGGGAGTACAGGTATGATGGATCTGTCATTGCCTCTCTTGCTCATTTGCCCGCTCTATCTCCTTCTGGAGGGGGTTGGGAGAGTTGGCCACGATAGCCACCACCACCACCACCACCACCAAACCGTCAAGTTGAGCTCCAACGATATTGCCAGCTTTCTCCACAAGCTTGTTCAGTTTACCAGTGCCATGTTGCCTGTGTGACTCCCCCAGCATGCAATGACAAAGAAGAGGGCACTGGCCGCTACGGAGTACGGACTGGTAGAACACCTGCAGTATCCTGACATTGAACAGCTTGCTCTCGCCCTTACTGTATAGAGGACGTCTGTGTTGTCAGACCAGCTTGTTGTCTAAGTGTACACCCACTGTAAATCCCTGGAACATGTGACACGTTTAAAACATAAACACCAGTGTGTAATAATAAAATGCCAAATGTTTATTAATGGTCATAAAATACAGTAGAACACGAGTTCACTCAAACACCTCACGAGAACACCTAGTGTTTGAATTCTAAACACCTATATGACTGACTTTGATTGTAAAAACTAAACACGTTTATGTGTTTAAAAAGTGTTACGGGCGATTAAACATGTTCTTCTGTTTATAATCTAAACACTGTGACACGTTTAAAAAGTGTTACAAATAAGTGTTTATAACCTTTATAACCTAAACTTGGGTTTAGTGTGTAGGAACCTGTTAGTGTCCACATTCTCCACCAACACCCTGTGGACGATGTTGGGGGCATGGGGTATCCTTGGACTTGTGTGGAAGTCCACCACCTTGTTGTTGAGCCGGAGATGGTTACCACCTCCACCTCAGGTATTGCGATTGTTCGTGTTGTCATACGTGTCATAACGTGTGAGCGATGTACAGTATGCTCTCTACAGTACAGTAAATCCCTCTAAGATGATGGGTTCACAGGAGTGGTGAATTTAGGACAAAATACATCAGGGACCTGTAAACCCCTTTATTAAAATCTATAGGAAATTGGTCTTAATCCTGTACGAGTGTGTGTGTGTGTGTGTGTGTGTGTGTACGCGTGTTTTTGTGTGTGTGTGTGTGTGTGTGTGTGTGTGTGTGTGTGTGTGTGTGTGTTGTAGCTGATGTGTGTATACTGTATATTTAGTGCATATACTGCATGATTACATGTGCATGCTTGCAAATTGAGCGTGAAGGCAGGTTCATGCATGTGTATGTCTGTGGGTGTTTGTGCATGTGCAATAACTACAGGATAATTGCATGCACATGCCAAACCAATTGTGTGCAGTGTGTATGCATTTGTTTGAGCGGTCACTTACCTGTCTTTTCCAACAGCCTGTGTGACTCAATGTTCGGCTAATGATCCCAAGGCAGCAGAAAAGAAAGGCTCTCTCCGAGTTTTATTTGCATCACCTTGAATCCCCGTGGTCCGCCTTTTGCTTTGAGGTAAACTGAGGTAATGCGTACCAGCGTTTCCACAGCTATAAATACACCGTTTTGTGTGAGCCAGATCGACTGGCACGGCACAAGCAGTGGTTTTAATTAGGAAAGAAACGGCGAATTCGCTTCGTTTCCCTGTGTCCACTTATTTATGTACGTCTTTATTTGCGCTTCCTTGTAACTCCTCTGTTGGTTTTCCTGCTCGTCTCTGCATCACTTCAGCACTGGTCTTTCTTCCCATGAAGGCCCTGCATGTGCTTTCTGTTTAAAGTCAATGGAGGGGAGCTGTCAGTGGACAAGTTGAGAAGCTCACAAACAAGAACACATGTGCGCACACACACCCAAAAATGTGCGCACACGCCAGTGCACACAGCAAGCACACTCGCTCGTGCGCATGCATGCGCACACACACACACACACACACACACACACACGCACACACACACGAACATGCACACATACGGACACACACACACGAACATGCACACATACGGACATGCACACATGCAGTACACACAAAGAGCCAGCCTGCGGCCCCAAATTGAGTTCTAACTGGGGTTCTTTGTTTTTTCCAAATTGTCACATTAAACTTGTCACTCTATTTTCAATAGAACTCGCAGCACACGCATGCCAGCTGCCAGCCCACTCAATGAAGTGAAGAGGATTTATACAAGTACCTAATACGGTATCCTCCTCCTTTCTGAATGCTTTGCGTGTGTCTTAAAGAACCCACACACACACACACACACACACACACACACACACACACACACAACGCAGCTAGTAAGGTGTAGATAGGACGAGAACCATCTTTTGTCTTGTCAGGTGAAGTCTGGACGGACCCCCCCTCATCTGGTAACGATCACCGTACACACTGCCTCAGTTTCTCACTTGAATGTGTGAGAAAATGTATGAATATGATTTTTTTTTTTTTTACTGTACATGTGTGTGGGTGCTGGTGTCATTACACCCCCCCGGGTATGAGCGTTCTCATATACGTGAATACGTGCAAGGGTGTCCTCGCGCGTTAAGTGTGTGTGTATGAACGCACACGTGCACGCTTGTATTTCTAAATCCCCCGAGTGCCACCAAAAAAAGCCCCATCCATCGCAGGCCTGTCTGTGAAGTATGAACCTCGAGGAGGAGGCTTCCCTCTGAAATGGAAAACTGCCACATGCAATGGAGGGGCTACACCCCGCCTCCCTTCCCTCCGGGTGATCATTCTTTTATATTTATCTGCCCGGTCCCAGGCCAGTCACACGTTCTCCATTTTACACATTTAGTCCCAGCCGTTCCTCTTGGCCGACTATACGCTCACAGCCAAGTCCGAGTCTCGTTCAAGCCAAGACACACAATACACGCCTTTATTTCTCACAGCGGGACTGACCCCCCCCCCCTCCTTGATGAATGCTGTAGGATGTGAACGTGAATGATAATCATTTGGCTTAATGAATGCCCCGCCCTCCTCCCGCGCTCGGCCCCCTGAAGCCAGGTATAATTAACAGGGCTGAGCGCTGCGATGGCAATTTGCGGCATGCGTCCTTTCTTGGTTTAAATCCCGGAGAGCTCAGAGCTTGTTGTGTTTTATTGGTTATCGTGCGATCAGTGGCTTACTTTGAACCCCAGTTGGGAGTTCCCCATGGGTGATCAATAAGGGTATGCATAGATAATGAAAGGCGAGGCAGTCACAAAAGATTGTGTGTTTAGTTCAAATGAGAATGCCAATGAATCACAAGTCTCGACATGTGATTTGTCAATGAACGGGCGAGTTCAGCGTCATAATATATGGCTATATTTAAAATTCAATCAATTGGGGGCTATTCTATTTTTAAAACTGAAAGAATGCGTTCTTTCCCAACACTATACCCCCTCCACCCCATTTCTATTCATCTCTTGCCTGGTTTCCATCACAGCTCCAGTACCACTCTGCTTGTGTGCGGTGTGTAATCAAGTGATTTGGCCTCCCTCTCTCCCACTGCCAATTTATCCCAGTGATTTAGAAGAGTGCAGTCAGGTCCAGATTTGCACGAGGCTCGTTTAGATGAGTAAGACTCTCTCTCTCTCTCTCTCTCTCTCTCTCTCTCTCTCCTCTCTCTCTTTCTCTCTCTCTCTCTCTCTCTCTCTCTCTCTCTCTCTCGTCTTTGAGTGTGAGTGAGCCTTCCCTCTCACCCGTACTGATGTACACCAGAGAAAGTTTGGCAGGAAAGCCAAATGACCCAGATTTAGTAAGTAATTGTAACAGATAATATTATACAACCAAAACAAATGTTGAAAAAATGGACATATTATGTATGACAGGTATGTAAGTTGTGAAACATCGAGAAGACAATTACTATAGCCTCAATGATTTGGATAACAGAATCCACTTCATGCCATTTCTTTAGGACCCATTTTCATCTGCAATGCAAGCAGTCTGATCTGTGAATCTATATCTGTTACTCTATTTCGGAGTAAGTGGATAAAAAGTGCAACAAAAATAACTAGGACACAGTATACACCCTTATACTTGTTCATACAAGGTTTACAAGGTTTAATGTCAGAGACATTATTATTATTATTATGGTAGTATTGTATGCATGTGCACCATATACATACAGGAGTATGTGCATTTTACTGTATAATATACTGTACATGTACAGTACTGTATGTGGCATCTTCAAACACATATAGTGTAATGTGATAGCTACATATTATTTATGCATGCACAGAAATCATACACTACCTGTATGTACAGCATGTATTTCTACATGCTCACAACATGTTGTGAGCATGTGGATAGGCTAATTGTTGCCGCAGGGCACCATGGTACACCAGGGTATACATTCTGCACAATGCGGGTAGTGAGAGAGTGGAGGTGGATGGGGAGAGGCGAGCAGATGGGTAAACACACCAACACCAACCTCTATCGTTAACAGTTTGGTATGTGACTGAAGCTGCATTGGTGCATGGTCTCTTCTCTGGTTAGCACTGAGTGTTCCATTAACCCAGCTATGTCGCACGTCACCCACTCCAACACATGCACGCATCATGTATACGCACGCCCGCACGCACGCACACGCACGCACGCACTCATGCACACACTTACAGTACGGACATACACACTCGCACACATGTACAAACATATACGCTCACTCACACGCATGCACACATGCAGAACATCAACAAAGATCCATTGCCAAGATAGTGGAGGACTGTGGCCATTATACACCCAATAAATCAGTCACACATACAAGGGCTTTCACTGCACGCCCTCACCCTCTCACACAAACTCTCTCACACACACACGCACACACACACACACACACACACACACACACACACACACACACACACACACACACACACACACACACACACACACACACACGTATGCACGCACGCACACACACTTAAATATGTATGCAAATGCTTTCAGCTTGTGTAATCATTTTCATTTAATGGGCGCATAGCCTGACAAACACACTCAAAAACGTCCCACTCGCATACACATACTGTATACATACATAGTCATACACATACAAACACAGATAAAAAACAACACCCCCATTCCGTCTGCACACACACACACACACACACACACACACACACACACACACACACACCCTGGTGGCTGTCTTATGAAGTGAGTTTGAGTCGTGGTACCATGCCTTGTCACCGCCTCACCTCCCTGGCAGAGGCAAGAGGAGACATGCCTGACGGAGGGGCTGGTGTCACTGTTCAGGGATCAGTCAGGAGGAGACATGCCTGACGGAGGGGCTGGTGTCACTGTTCAGGGATCAGTCAGGAGGAGACATGCCTGACGGAGGGGCTGGTGTCACTGTTCAGGGATCAGTCAGGAGGAGACATGCCTGACGGAGGGGCTGGTGTCACTGTTCAGGGATCAGTCAGGAGGAGACATGCCTGACGGAGGGGCTGGTGTCACTGTTCAGGGATCAGTCAGGAGGAGACATGCCTGACGGAGGGGCTGGTGTCACTGTTCAGGGATCAGTCAGGAGGAGACATGCCTGACGGAGGGGCTGGTGTCACTGTTCAGGGATCAGTCAGGAGGAGACATGCCTGACGGAGGGGCTGGTGTCACTGTTCAGGGATCAGTCAGGAGGAGACATGCCTGACGTAGGGGCTGGTGTCACTGTTCAGGGATCAGTCAGGAGGAGACATGCCTGACGTAGGGGCTGGTGTCACTGTTCAGGGATCAGTCAGGAGGAGACAGCCTCCATCACATTCCTGACGGAGAGGGGCTGGTACTGTGCAGGGATCAGTCTGGTGATACGCCGGCATAGTTTTTGTTGTTGTTTTTGTTAGAAATGTTCAAAATTATTCAAAGATTCTCCAAAATGAATGTTCATGCTCAAGATTTTTTTAATGTCTTGGAGGAATAGCAGATCTACAAACAAACGTGCACTTTAGATTGGCTTGTGAATAGCCGAAGTATGAAATAGGGTTTAAACTATTTCTTGTTTTGCTGGGGATACCATTGGACCCCCTCATGCACCACACTTTGAGTACCACATGCCCTGAGCCTAGGTAGAGGGACTGCTCTATAATATCACTGACCAGGGATCAGTCTAGGTATGTATGCTCATGGCCTGTGTGGACCAATAGAGAGGCTGCTATACACTACAGTATCACTGACCAGGGATCAGTGCTCAGGTCCTGCTTTAGTCATCAGTAGTCCTGGTCTATAAGCTCCGGGAAACCCGCATAGCCCTACATCTGCATTATGCGTTCATGCTTTGAGCAGAACCAGTATAAAGGCACATACATATACAGTATATTCCACATAATGTCATACTTTTCATATATATATATATATATATATATATATATATATATATATATATATATATATATTAATACCAGAGGATGTTTATTCACAATATATTTTAGATATATTCTGGCCACTCAACACATGTTAACAGTACACTAACACAAACATACTGTAGGCTTACATATAGATAGATTGAGAGCAAGAATTTGCGCTGGAGTCTATCGTATTCTCTTCTCTGGGTCACATCAGGAGAAGGGTAAGGGTTTGTGTGTGTGTGTGCGTGCATGCGTGTGTGTGTGTGTGTGTGTGTGTGTGTGCGTGTGAGTGTGCGGTATTAGTTTCCTCTCTATAAACATGACTTGGGAGTCAGTGTTGGTTAGCTGGCAGACCACAGAGGCAGGGCAGAGGTAACGTGAGAGGGACTCTGAACGGGAACTGGACCAGCTAGCCTGTATGGAATGAGGGGGCTGAGACGTCGTCCACTCATGGTCCAGCTAGACAGATTTAAACAGCGCTGTAAAGCAGAGTCCCGTGTCCCCTCCTTATGGGAACCTGACCTGGCCTCAAAGAGAACCTATTACTGTGATTTACTGTGGAGTGGATACGAGGTGACCACGTGTGTGTGTGTGTGTGTGTGTGTGTGTGTGTGTGTGTGTGTGTGTGTGTGTGTGTGTGTGTGTGTGTGTGTGTGTGTGTGCAAGTGTGTGTGTGTGTGTGTGTGTGTGTGTGTGCGTGTGTGTGTGTGTGTGTGTGGGCCCCCCCCCGAACACACACACACACACACACACACACACACACACACACACACACACACACACACACACTTGCACAAATCTACACCCACTCCCTAAGTACCTGTGATGCAGAGATCTGCCTTTATTTTTATTTTTATCTCCATTAATCCCATTTCTTTCTCCTGCTCCTAGATACAGTATACAAACCCAACGGATGCAACTCAACAACATGTAGCAACTACACAGTGTTCTACTGCTACGTTCCATTATGCAAAAAAGTGCCACTAGTGTGTAACCTAACCATGTTGTCTCAATGTGCACACATGGGCCAGTGTAGTGTTTCCTCCACAGGGGTTTGCAGAGGTTAGGATAGGGGTCTCGTGTAACCTGCCTGTCCCTGGTTTTACCAACAAACAACCCCCACGAACCCACCCCACCCCAGTCCGATGTCCGGATCAGTTATGGAGCAGTGAATATCTGCCGTAATCACACCAGGCAGCCCCATTTCCTCTGTCAGGTCAATTCTTTCTCCTCTACTCTCTCTCTCCAACACCCCTCCCTCACGTGACCTCTAATACGTGACCCCTTCCCGCGTTCCAATCTGCACTCCTAATTCTCTCACTGGTGAGCGGCGACTTGGCACCGTTGTGTACTGTAGCTCGGCAGGATATGTATACTGTAGCTCGGCAGGATATGCCCACTTGATTTACCTCGCCTGGCTTTATTTGTACTGAGTTGCGCGATGGTGTCGTGCATCGTGCCATGCAACGAGCCGAGTAGTGAGCTTGTAGATTTAGTAGTGAGCTTGTAGATTTAGTCGTGAGCTTGTAGATTTAGTAGTGAGCTTGTAGATTTAGTAGTGAGCTTGTAGATTTAGTAGTGAGCTTGTAGATTTAGTAGTGAGCTTGTAGATTTGGCTATTTTCGGCATGCAGCTAAGTATAATAAAATAAGGATTCTGCAAATCCACACAAAGTCACCACCACATGGCATTCAGATTTTCTTGGTGATTTAAGGTGTGGTATCACATGTGGAACTCATACTGTATATCACAATACACTCTGACTCACTATATACCGTATATCCATATGGGGGACATGCCTGTTAATAAAATGATTATGTTTTCATTTGAGTCACAATAATACTCTATTACCTTAACTCAATAATTAGCCCAACCAGCCGCTCCCCTTATTAAGTCTGCCTTTATTTGCACACTTGCAAGCAATCACTTGCACACACACACACACACACACACACACACACACACACACACACACACACACACGCTCCTCACACAAGTTTCCATTTTCTCCACATTACCGTCCGCACATTGAACGGTGGGAAAAATTGAATTATCAACAATGATCTCAGTGTAACCGCTGCAGCGGACTCTCCATCTGGTGCACAGTTCAACACGGACTGCCTCCAGGGCTCGTCAGCTGTGAGGAAATTAGTCTAATTACTGATCCGAGATCTCAGTCCTGAATGGCTGCTGGGAGAGGAGAGGAGAGGAGAGGAGAGGAGAGGAGAGGAGAGGAGAGGAGAGGAGAGGAGAGGAGAAAGGACAGGATCCGATGGAGCATTAGTCCCACATGCGGGAACAACGGTCGGACTTAGTACTTGATGCGCTGCTACCGTGCTTGCGGTTATTATGGTTAGGTTAGGGTTTGAGGTAGGTTGTCGGTGTTGGAACTAAAGCCTGTACCCAAAAGGACGAGATCAGAGAAGAAAACATGGGTGGAGAAGAGACAAGACTGGCGGGGAGAGGAGAGGCAGGATGCCTTTAGAGGAGACGAGAACCTTTTAAAACCCTATAGCGGTGAAAAGAGAACCTATAAGCATGGTGAGGAGAAAACACACCCACAAGAAATGATTCCTTCACTCCGTTCCACCGCCCTTTATGTTAATCATCTCATATCGTTCTGTCTGTATTTAGGTTCATCAGTGTCATCCCACACCCCTCAACCCCCTGTAAGATCGATCCAGCAGATGTATGTAAATATCCACACGTGTGTGTCTGTTTTAGCCATCCTTGTGATTAGGTTAAGGCCTGCGCCTGGGGTTGGAGCTGGGGCTGGGGCTCGCTACTCACGCGAAGCGGTGAGTGGGGACCCCGAGCCATCTGTCAGCCCTGTCTCCCGCACATAATGTGTACACGTGCACGTGCACACACACACACACACACACACTAGCGCAGAGCGAGAATGGGTTGGAGGAGGGGCACGGGCCTCTATACCAGCATGCAAACCCCAAAAGAGTTGGAGAGCTTACGTAACACAACTCTATAACTCCACCTTTACTAATACTAATTTAAATCTAACTCTCACTTGAACTCTCACATTTCACTTGAAATGAAACATGACATCAGTATAGTTGTCTTGTCTGTTTGTCTGTGTGTGTGTGTGTGTGTGTGTGTGTGTGTGTGTGTGTGCGTGTGTGCGTGTGCGTGTGCGTGTGCGTGTGTGTGTGTGTGTGTGTGTGTGTGTGTGTGTGTGTGTGTGTGTGTGCTTGCGCGCGCGTGCGTGCGTGCGTGTGTGTGTGTGTGTACGGGCGCTGTGCATATACTGTATATTTTCCGGAGAGTCATGAAGGTGAAGTGAAGTGAAGTGAAAGTTCATAGGTCAGACAGGGATGGAATGTACACATGGAAGTTGTCAATATAAGGGGTTAATACTGTACAAGAAGCATGACACACACGCGCGCACACACACACGCGCGCACACACACACACACACACACACACACACACACACACACACACACACACACACACACACACACACACTTCCTCTCTCCCCTTCCATCTCTCATTCTCTTTCTCCATCTTGCTCCCTCTTTCCATCTGGGCCTCATAGAGGTCCAATGAAGAAAGAAAAAAACATAACGACTTGGTCCCTGGTTGGCTGGTTCATAATGTTCCTTAATCTCCTCATCTCCCTTTGCCCAGTGTTACCAGCTAGCATATTGCCTACCAGAGCAGATCCGTTTCCTTCATCATAAAATAGACCCTATCGACTTACCCCGTGTCATAAAGACTAGACTGGCCTCCGCTTATCTGTAGAGTCTAACAGTCACTCCAGCCGACACAGCTGTCATTAGAAACCCAACTGGAGTTTATTGCAAAGGGGGTGGAACCAAAGATATGCTAACCTCGGGTCAAGCCCTGCTTCCGCAGCCTCGTGTGGTACTGTGCGGGGAGTTGTTTAAGTGTGTGCGCACACACGCGTGTCCGTGTGTGAGCGGCCATGTTTGTTTGAGTTCCCTGCGTGAATGTATGTAAGTGAAATGTGAATGACATGGAGTGTTAGAGCTCAGTGAAGGGGACGGGGAGTGCTTGTGTTCATAGGAGTCTATGTAGGGCAGGGGTGCCCAAAAGGTAGATTGTGATCTACCAGTAGATCACAAGGGCTGTGCAGGTAGATCATTGATATAAAAATCAAACCCACAATGCAATATTTTGTTTTCAAGAGTGTTGCTGTGCACAAACATCAGTGGCATTATAGAATACAAAAAACTACCTACCTATTCCATTTCTCCATTCCAAGTGCATTTGTCCTAAATGTAACACCAGCGCCGCTATTCCATATTTAACCTATTTTCAGCATTGGTATAATATTTTTTCTGTACGTAGATCTTGTTGAGCCACTCATTTTGAAAGTAGCTCTCAAGACAAAAAAGTGTGGGCACCCATGATGTAGGAGGTTGTGTGTGTGTGTGTGTGTGTGTGTGTGTGTGTGTGTGTGTGTGTGTGTGTGTGTGTGTGTGTGTGTGTGTGTGTGCGTGTGCGTGTGTGTGTGTGTGTGTGTGTGCGCGCGAGAAAGAGAGACTGTAACCTCTCATGTCAACAGTTGTTGAAAGGGAAGCCAGGCTATGTGCTACACTATGTAATGATTATATGTAAACAAGTGGTGGTTAATGTGTGTTCGAGTGTGCCTGTATGCGCATGCGTGCTTACATGCATGCGTGAGAGACACAGAGAGAGACAGAGATGTGAATAAATAGTGCCAGTGATTGCGTATGTCAGTGTTTACTTAAAGACTAGTGTTATTGATGAGACGGTGGATATTCAATGTGTCTCGCCGTATCTTCTGTGAAGACCAGCATAAACTGTTTGAGGGTAAAGCTTTTGCACCTTATCTTTCTCTATCCTGTCTTTCTCTGCTGTCTGTGGCTCTGTCTATCATCACCCTCCTTTTTCTTCTCTCTTCTCTCTCTCACTGTTTCTCTCTCTCTATCTCTGTCTA
>NC_137874.1:20191042-20208542 GCF_963924005.1 Protomyctophum bolini | reverse complement strand
ATGAGCTCACTGTTTCCCCCGAACATATTAGGGCAAAGTAGCGCAACGGACAGTCAATTATCAGCTGATCACTGGCAGTAATCAGAGGATATCCTTTGATTTCTTTATCTGCACGGCCTGGATAATCACATACAGTATACAGTGCTGTATTTGCCGGCAGGCCAAAGTGCCTTTGTGTTACTACTGTATGTTCAAACTTCTGTAAAATAAGTACTTCTGAAGCCAAGAAATTGTTCTGAAGATGGAATTCTTGCAGATGGAAGTTAAAACCCTTTGAGGAAATGGGTGGCTTGGCTTTGTGTGTGTGCGTGTGCGTGTGCGTGTGCGTGTGCGTGTGTGTGTGCGTGTGCGTGTGTGTGTGTGTGTGTGTGCGTGTGCGTGTGTGTGTGTGTGTGCCTTACGTCTTGTGAGACAGCGTCTGTACAGTGGCCCAGCTCTGAGGCGTATCGCGGGGAGCAGGGCTTCCGTTTTCAGTCCTAACAATAGCGAGACTTCCTGGTTTATCGCATCACTTCCTGACCTGCTTCTAATACAGTCTCACACCACAGCGTCCGGTCTGACTGAGTGGAAAACCACACATATTGACGAAGGGAGACGTGTAAGGAATCTTATATTTAATAATTCAGTGAATTTGTAGGCTATTAGATCGATAAATTACCAACAATAAGTACAACACACACAGCACACACACACACACACGGCACACACACAGCACACACACAGTGTGACAAGGCATAACAGGGAGACAGCATTTCATCATAATCTCACACAGAGAGCCATGATCAATAGTGCTTGATAGAAATGCAAGTGTACTACACACACACACACACACACACACACACACACACACACACACACACACACACACACACACTCTCACACACACTCACACACACAGAGGAAGGTCAAACTGGAGTGAGAGGAGTAACATTGTCATGTCTCGTATTTGTTGTAGCAGTGGAACAATAATCCCTGCGGTCATATTACTAGCCAACATTTCTCTCCTGTTACACAGAACAGTAATACTGTGCATCTACTGTATGTACTGTATGTGTGCACATTTCTGCAGGGTTTGCAAGCATGCATGCATGCATATCTTGTGCGAGTGCGCGCGCGTGCGGGCGCGCACACGTGTGCACTTGGCTTGCGCAATGGAGAAGAATGTATGTGTTTTATAGGTTGCTGTTATCAACTCTTTGGTTTCTACCCTGTGGTTTTATTTCAAATCCCATGTACGGCAAATGATCCAGGACTTCTCAACATTCACAAGCCATGGAGCTCTGTTTAACCTGGCTCCATTGCTTCTGAACTGAGTGGAGAAGCCTGGTGTAGGACACGCTGTAAAAGAAGAGAGCTCATGCCTGTAAACTCATCAGTTCAAATCCGTGGGCCATCAAGGAAAAATATCAGTGGCGTTAGTGAATGGAGAAACACTCCATCAGCAGAGCTGCTTTCACAGAGTCATTGAGCAAGGCACGACACGGTAATATACCCCAACTGGGCCCACAGTGCTACGCAGTAGGCACTGTGTAAATGGATTGAACATTCTGAGTGTGAAATAAGACTACAGCTACACGAGAACCTCCATCGTCGGTTCACTTTCCTTGATGAAATTAAAGGTAAAAACGACTAATGCCAGCAAGGTCGGTTTCCCTCTGCAAGTTTTGACTGGGAGGTCACAGAAACGTCCTGGCCGTTAGCCTAGTTTATAATAGTGGTCCTGTGTGATGAAAGCTGTGAAGACTCAACTCTGTGATTCAGAGGATGATGCAGTCGGGTTAAAGTAGGACAGGCTCCTAAACTAAGGCCCTGCTGACAGGCCAATCTTGACCGCCTCTTCATGCGCAGCTCAGGGATTCTATGGTGCAAGCCGGGTCCAGGGTAATGTACTGTGCTGTTGCTGCACGGTATATGCACCTGTGGCAGGAATAAACTGAGACGCTGGAAGGA
Source organism: Protomyctophum bolini (assembly GCF_963924005.1). Classification (NCBI taxonomy): domain Eukaryota; kingdom Metazoa; phylum Chordata; class Actinopteri; order Myctophiformes; family Myctophidae; genus Protomyctophum; species Protomyctophum bolini. The sequence goes on along the minus strand of NC_137874.1, from coordinate 20,206,592 downwards.
TCCTGGAGGTTCTGTGGCTTTTTACAGCCTGGATTTGATTGTTTGATCTCGCCCCGGGAAATAATCTAATGAGATCATAATATGAGTCTAGTCATGCCGGGACCGCCAGATACAAACCTGTGTCCAATTGTGTGTCCTAATCCATATTCAGTCTGCTCAATGTTACAAGGCTCTTGGAGGTGAAAGTTGACAGTGTCATTACATGTGTGTATAGGATCTCTGTCTGCGCGTGCGTGCGCGCGTGCTTGCCATGCGTGCGTGCATGCAAGTGAGCATTTGTGTGTTGGTGCGTGCGTGTTGTTGGCAGCAGGAGGGAGGAAAATTTCATCATGACTATTGATGGAGTGCCTTTAGCAAAGTAACTGTATGCGAGTGTGACTGTGTGCGTGTATGTGTGTGCGTGTGTGCGCGCATGTGTGTGTGTGTGTGCGGATTTAACCCCACTCAGCCCTTCCCCATCCTTTGTGCTTATGCTGTCTGAACCTGACACTGTTGAGTTAGCTGTTCTGATTAAAACCCACGAGTCACAGAAACCAGCAGTCGGTGTAAGACCCAGGATGGAGTTACACTGATTGTTTTATTGCTTTCAGCCTGAATATGAGCTCTCATATTGGTCATGTTGATGAGAAGGCTATAATGTTGCCAAATCAGTGTGAGCATACAGCGAGTGGCTCTACTGTAACAAATCTGCCTATACAGTATGTGGGTATTTATGTTATGTGCCATACATGTGTTCTCTTAGGAATATGCACATTTGCAACAGGATAATTCCAGCTGCATGTTTTTGCTGTGCGTCTTGGAATGTGGTGTTTGCATGTGTTCTCTTTTTATTGTGTGTGTATTCCTAATGTTTCTGTTTGATTGTTCATGCAGCGGCCATGTCAATTTAGGAACAGTATACTGTTGGGAGTCTATGTTCACCTGATTGCATATAGCTGCATATACTCTGTGTGTGTGTGTGTGTGTGTGCGTGCGTGCGTGCGTGCGTGTGTGTGTGTGTGTGTGTGTGTGTGTGTGTGTGTGTGTGTGTGTGTGTGTGTGTGTGTGTGTGTGTGTGTGTGTGTGTGCGTGCGTGCGTGCGTGCGTGTGTGTGTGTGTGTGTGTGTGTGTGTGTGTGTGTGTGTGTGTGTGTGTGTGTGTGTGTGTGTGTGCATGTGTGTGTGTGTGTGTGTGTGTGTGTGTGTGTGAGAGAGAGAGAGAGAGAGAGAGAGAGAGTGGGAGTGAGTGAGTGTGGGGCACAGCCTCTTTGTACTCATGTAGCTCTGTGCCAGTGTGTGCCATGGGGAGTAGATGAGATTACATGGATCAAAGCAAAGTTTGCAGGGCTGACTGCAGCTCTACCCCGCTGTCTGCATGGCCACGCCCACCAGAGAACAAAGACACAGGAGGCTGGCACCGCCAGGACAAACCAGAGCAGGACAGCACAGCACAGGACAGGACAGGACAGGACAGGACAGGACAGGACAGGACAGGACAGGACAGGACAGGACAGGACAGGACAGGACAGGACAGGACAAGGGGAGGACAAGGGGAGGACAAGGGGAGGACAGAGGGGGAAGGAGGCCGGGGGAGAACGAAGACAGAGGAAATGAAAAGAAAGGTAGAAAGAAGATCGATATAAGAAAAGAAGAAAGATTAGTAAGAAACGAGTAGAGATGCTACAATCTGTGTTCGGGATCGGAGCATCCCTAGAAAAACAAGCCAATATTGAGGCGGGTTTGGAATCCAGGGCGTTGCAACGGACATGGCAACTGCAAACATACTGGGGAGATGATTCTTCATTGATGAAATGAAAATAAACGTGGAAATTGATTGATTTAATCTGCAGCGTTGAGTTATTATATCTGCCTCTGTGTTTCCATTCTTCTTTTTTTCTTCATAGCAGTGAAACTGAGAGGAAGTGTTGGTTTGTGGTGAGGTCACTTAACCACTTCATCTTCCCATATCCACTTACAGCACACAGATGCTTGTTTTTCCAATCCAAGCCCATTTTATCTTCTTTCCTTTTTTCTCCTTACATATTTGGATATTTGTATCATGGCAGGGAGTCATATTTTAAACAGCGGTTGTGTGTACTTATAGTGAAATGGATGATTTATGACTAGATAAAACCATTTTACATTTTTCTGCAGTTGGGGGGGGGGGGGGGGGGGGGCAACACTTTTTGAATGAAATGTAAAAATGAGAAGAATAAAATAAATCATCCAGTGAATACTTTTAGATTACACTTTTGGAGTCACACAAAACCAAAATTAGAGTGGAGCTGAAACCCATCTCTGAAAGTATAGCAGGAGCAGGACACACCCTGTCTGAACATCGTTACAAATATACACAATATGAATCTAAATTCAAATCACCACTGCAGTGCGCCCTGAAATAAAATACTGACATGCGTGGACTGCATTGTCACTGGAGTGCTAAAAGAGATGAGGAATGAGAGGAAAATGCATGCATTGGGTATCCTATTAATGCAGTTAAGCAGGCAATTAGCCAAGCGGCCCAAGGGCCTGACACTCAGCACAGATTATTGCACACGCTTGCCTTAAATACCCGAGTGTCAATAATAGATAGGAAGAGGAGAAGAGAGAGAGAGAGTGAGGGCAAGGGGCCATGGTGCTGAGGAGATACAAGAGGAGGGAGGAGCACAGGATGATCAATGGGAGTACAAATGTCTATCTGGACATAGGAATTCATGTAGCAAATCAAACGGCATGGAAGAGATAATAGCATACACATGTAAAGTCCATTAATAAATAATTTATGTACAGTCTATCAAAAATATGTCTGCGTGCGTGCGTGCGTGTGTGTGTTTGTGTGTGTGCGCGCTAGCATGGGGTTACCCGTGTGCAGGTGTTGCTTTTGGCTTCATGGCTTCAGTGTCTACCTCATGCTGTTTGCCTCCACTTGACAGAGCAGGCATGTCCAAGAAGCAACAGCATGTCAGTGCAGAGATGGTCCCTATGCTGGGTGGGGGGGCTTAGGAGGGAGAGGGCCGCAGGACGGACACGGAGAAGGTTTAGCTTGGCCCCATGCACACAAGGCGCCATTGTCCCGTCTAAAACACGACCCTAAGCGGGTTTGACAGCCCTGTTTTAACTGGCCCCTCGGGGAGCAATGTGTTTAGGGTAGAGGTTTTTAACAGGGCCATGTTGTTTCTCCATTGTACACCAGCTGCTGCTGTCTTTTCCTGCAGTCCGACGCTGGTCCGCTTTCATGCCTATCACTCCCAGAAGAGACACATGCAGGAGGGAGGTTTATACATCCTTGCTCGCGTGTTGCTGTGTACTGCAGAGGGAAACATAAACATCCCTGGATAGCTAGGTTCAATTATTCACTGTTCGAGATTTCCTTTTTAGACATTTAGTCAAGGTCAAGGGGGCTGGGGCTTAGCCTCAACCTGTGAATATGCATGTAGTGTGCACGTGTGTGTGTGTGTGTGTGTGTGTGTGTGTGTGTGTGTGTGTGTGTGTGTGGTGTGTGTGTGTGTGTACTCTAATGGTATTCTCTCAGGTCTCTCCCAAAAAGCTATCTATCAGACAGCTCATTCAGAACACAGCTGCTAGATCTTTCTCACTACAACTAAGAAAGCCGAACACATTGCAGATCTTTGGCTTGAGATTGATTTTAAAATATTCATCATCGTCTTTAAATGACCTCATGGTTTTAGAGCCAAACACATTGCTGACTTGCTACATTATGAACCCTTGACTCCTGCACTGCTGGACTGTTTCCACAGTTACAAATAAAACATGGTGAGGCAGTGTTTTAGTTAGTATACCACACATACTGTATCGTTGCATAACAATCTGCAGGACCCAACAATGAATACTTCCAGACCATTCTAAAAACTGTTATGTTCGCCACTGGCTTTTATTAAAGAAAAACAAATTCAGCCTATACTCATTTACCTCATTTACCCTACCTTGATGTGTGTACGTGTGTGTGTGTGGAAACTAATATAACGCTGGGGCAGCTGTATCGACTGGACGAGTCGAGTGAGGAGAACCGAGAGCAGCATGTGTGTGTGTGTGTGTGTGTGTGTGTGTGTGTGTGTGTGTGTGTGTGTGTGTGTGTGTGTGTGTGTGTGTGTGTGTGTGTGTGTGCGTGTGTGCGTGTGGGTGCGTGTGTGTGTGTGCGTGCGTGCATGTGGCACCGTGTGTGCGTGTCAGGCAGCACGTATAAACCACAGGAGACAGTATAGTGTGCAGTGTCAACATAGTGTCAGGTAATGAAAGACAAAACCAATAAGATTTTATAGACAACAGGGGCCCCCTCTGTTTGAACAATATACCTCCACCTCTGTTCTCTCCATCTTTGCATCCTCTCCTCTCTTTATTGATCTCTCCCTCATCCCGCCATCCTCTCTCTCTCTCTCTCTCTCTCTCTCTCTCTCTCTCTCTCTCTCTCTCTCTCTCTCTCTCTCTCTCTCTCTCTCGCTCTCTCTCTCTCTCTCTCTCTCTCTCTCTCTCTCTCTCTCTCTCTCTCTCTTTCTCTCTCTCCTCTCTTGTATCTTCATTCCCTGTAGAGTTGTGCTACTCTACCTCATCTCCCCCTATCTCAGACTCCTTAGCTAAGCGCTGAGGTGGGCTGAACATGACCCAGGGTGGTGAGGTTTGCTGAGCCAGAGTCCAGCCGCAGTGGGTGATGGGGGAGTGTGGGGTGCTGTTGATGCGGTATGGGGTTGGGGTGCCAGGATTAGGCAGGGTTTGCTGTCTTAGGGTAATCAAATGCTATGTGAACTGGACTCCACACGCAGCGGGTGAAGGGATCCGCACAGAGAGGAAAATCTATTTCACCTACGTTTGACATACTGTATATATATATCTATATATATATATATATAGCCTATATGTAACCTGGTCATTATAAAAGATAAAAAAACACAAAGCAATATGTTTGTGGGTTTTGACCTGCCCATGGAACATATACCTGATGCAAATGTTGAGGCCAATAGGACCTGTGGTGTGGGCATATATATACGCACGCACGCACACACACACACACACACACACACACACACACACACACACACACACACACAACACACACACACACACACACACACACACATGCGCACGCACGCACGCGCGTGAGTGTACGTTGTGTAAGGGGAGGGGACGGTCAGTGGAGATGAGCGGTGCATATTTGGAGGTCTGCCAGGATGAGAGAAGGAGAAACATCATTATGTGAACGTCTTTCACGGGGTCAAACTAATACATCAAAGGGTAAGAAAACAGAGGGAGGAAGGAAGGAAGGAGAGGAGGCAGGCAGGCAGGCAGGCAGGCATGAGGATGGAGCTGTTTTTGGCAGAGTGCAGCGGAACAGTGGGACATGAAGTCTGTCACACCAGTGTGTGCTGAAAGATCTGGTTAAGACCACTCCTCTAGGGACTGAATTAGAGAGAGTTGCTTGCCAGTAGGAGCTGGCTGTTGGCTTGTAGCGTGTCCAACGCCCTGTGTTAGACACGAAAATGCAAGACACACACACACACATTTTGGTCCTATAACCAGCTTTTAGTTACCGTTAAACAAACATTAAATTCCCATTGACAATGAATGGAGAATTTTACCACATAGTGTCTGAGCAAATAGACATTTATTTTACGCCATGATGATGTACGATGATAAGAGCGCCCCTCACTTCACACGGTTTAGATTTTTTTATTTCTCATTAATCCTTACATAAGCTTGGCCACTTTGAGATCCTCTCATCTTACGCTCCGATACCCCCGCCCCCCACACACCCTTTCCACTCTCCTCTTGTTACTGAGCCGTAAAATCTGTAAATCTACTCAAGGCTTTCTTTGATCTGGGCATAATCATCCTCCCTCCTATACCCTCACGGCCACCCCCCCCCCACCCCCATGGCCACCCTCCCACCACTCTCTAGTGGCCTTGGACTGGAGTGATGGCTCCATGTGTCATGTGATAGTTGAGAGAGAGAGAGAGCGTTCATCTCCAGTCTGCAGCCAGGGGTTTCAGTGAGGCTTTAAGTCTATACCTTGAAGCTGATACCTCCTGGATTACTGCCATGGAGGTTTGTTCACCCCCATGTTTAGAACTCACCTTGTCACAGCAAGAAAATCTAGCGCATTTCATCTTGCAAAATAATAATTAGATTTTCTGACTTTCAGCTAGCTCTCTTCTCCTCTCCCTTTGTCTCATATTCTTGTGCATGAGTCTCCTCCTGTATGAGAACACCAAATCATCACCTCATCATTCAATATTCCCACAGTGCTGCAGTTAAGGTCTAAGTGATTTGCTCATGGGACACTTTGACACATTCACCGGGGCTGGGAGGTGAACCTGTGACCTACTGTTTATCAGACGGCCTTTCTAGCTCCGGCCGCCTTTTCCCGGCTTTCCCCACCCATTTCACCCTGTGGTCATTTACACGGTAAAATCCTCAGTGTTCATTTCACTCTCATCTGAGTTAAATGAACTTTGCGTATTTCGCAGTGTGTAGTGTTCTCATTAAGGAAAGACAAAAAGCCGTGTAGCATTTGAGAGTTTGGAACACCTGTGGTAGATTTGCTCTGTAGTGGAAACAAAGGACCAGTCTGGGGTTCTGGTGCGTCTGCCCAGTATGTGTCTAGAGTGTTTGTGTTTAAAGCTACTACTGTGCTGCCGTAGGTCTGTGTGTGTGTGTGTGCTGAGAAGTGGTTTCCCAGCGAGTTGACTGATGAAGTGTGGACGCGCGGCTGATTTAAGACTTCTTTCCACACGTCTGTAGGTGTGCTATACTGCATTACCCCCACCCCCTTCTCTCTCTCTCTCTCTCTCTCTCTCTCTCTCTCTCTCTCTCTCTCTCTCTCTCTCTCTGTCTTTCTCTCTCTCTGTCTCTCTCTCTCTCTGTCTCTCTCTCTCTCCTCTTCATCTCTGCCTGATTCCTGCAATTCCCTCCCTGCAGGACTTGGCTGGTTCCCTGACCCCGTGGCTGCATTGCGCCTGGCCAACCTGTTTTTCTTGGACATTCTTGTTGCCTGAGGTAGCCAGGGTGACAGGATGATACTATACTTGCCTCCTGTGTGTGTGTGTGTGTGTGTGTGTGTGTGTGTGTGTGTGTGTGTGTGTGTGTGTGTGTGTGTGTGTGTGTGTGTGTGTGTGTGTGTGTGTGTGTGTGTGTGTGTGTGTGTGTGTGTGTGTGTGTGTGTGTGTGTGTGTGTGTGTGTGTGTGTGTGTGTGTGTGTGTGTGTGTGTGTGTGTGTGTGTGTGTGTGCGTATGTGTGTGTGTGTGTGTGTGTGTGTGTGTGTGTGTGTGTGTGTGTGTGTGTGTGTACTGTATGTGTGTGCGTGTTTAAAACTGTGTGCGTGTATTCATGTCTTGTCTACGGTATTTGAGAGGGAACTTGTGCACGTCATCGGAGAGTGTGCATGAGTGCGCAGGCGTGTGCATACAGTGTGTTGATACAGTGTGTACATCACTGACAAACTCAATTGCCCACAGTCCTTTGCGTTCTGTGAGGTCCTCTGCAGCACCTGCACTTTACAGTAACATAATAGGTTCCATGCTGTTTCACTGATTGTCTAGATTTCATGGTTGTCTACATTATATTCTGTCAAAAGTCAGTTTTCTAATCCATTCTTTGGCCAATATTTTCATATTGTTTTAAAACGTTCATGAAAGTCTTCAGGAGGCATGTGGAGGGGCAAAGAGAACAGAGAGAAATCTAAAATAGGTTTAACCACTTATATTAGGCCCCCGACTTCAGCATACACTGAATAGAGTATTGAGTTGTCTTTTGAAGATTATTATCATTTTCTTTAACATTTCTACATCATTTTACATTCTTTGCCCAAAATAGGGATGTCAGGGTTAATGTGGACTTAGGCTACAAGATGAGCACTTTGAGACAGAACACTATATCCAGAGGATATACTTCATGGCTGCTGCATCTAAGCTGGGCCCAAACCTCTGGGATCAAGCCTTGGACGCTGCTGCGGGACTCTATGATCTGGCAACAAGGTGCTTTAGGAGTCAGGATGGAGTTGTTATCCTTCCTTCCTCACACATGTGTGCACATTCAGGAAATTAATTTAGCGAGGATGAGCGAGTATTTCACGTCCTCAGGCTGTGAATTATTTGATGGACGGTATTCAGGGTAGTGTTTCATTATCACACATACTCAATACTCATAGACACACATGGAAGTAGTGGGTCTGTAAAAAAAAGGAAATCTGTATGTTTGTGTATGCGTGCGTGCGTGCGTGTCACAGAGGGTTTTGCTTGTTGACCTTCAGCGTCATGAAGCTAAAGCTAAATAATAGCTATCCAGAACTTTTTTGGGTGAATATTTTTTTATTTTTACCAATGGGTATGTTAATCTAACTAGTACATCTGCAATGGTTGGAGGTGGTCTCGTGGTCAAAGTGCAACATCTCCTCTAGTCAAGCGGGTTCCCAATGTACTGTATCTCACACACAGGAGATCTGGGTTCGAATCCCATAATACATAAATCTTATGCAAGTTAACGTTAATAGAATTAATTGAAACTAGAGCGGTGGGCACTGGCCTCCTTGGGACGATGCAAGTTGGAAATTCATGCCCCACCCAGTTATTATGTCAGGTTCTTTGTCAGGCATGCCCAAATATGGAGTCTATATGCAAATGTCAGAAAAATATTGTGATGTCAGAACAGGCCAGCTCCATATAGAGATCTAGGGGTGATCAGGTGTGATCAATTGGCTAATTTGGGCCCTGTCTAGAGTATGGGTGTCTGTGTCCCTTTTATGCCCATATTTGGAGATTTCTGTATATATTTGGAGTTCTGTGTCAGGCATGCCCAAATATGAAGTGTTGTGATGTCAGAGTGTGTGTGTGTGTGTGTGTGTGTGTGTGTGTGTGTGTGTGTGTGTGTGTGTGGGGGGGGGGGGGGGGGGGGGGCTCAATTGAACCAAAAACAAACAGAACTTTTAACATTCAGTTGATTTTTTGTGGTCTGTTTTTTTTGGCTCAAACAAGTGCTCTGATTTTGATGTAAGCAAATCCCATATATGACAATGGGTTTTGCCTGTTTTCATTGCAGCTCAAAAGGCTTCACAGACACAGAGAAAATCCCAGACCACAGAAACGCCACTGAATGTTCAAAGTCGAGGTTGTTTGGGTGTAATTGAGGTCATAGAACCTAAAAGAAATGTCATGAATCCTTTAACAATGTCAAAACACGACGTGGGCCATGCAAATCCTATAACAGCTGGAACCCTGACCTTTAGGCTTGACCAGGTGACCTCTAACAGTTGAACCCTCTCCACATTAAATCCACTAACAACGTTTGGCTTCATCTTACCGATGACCCTCCGCTAATGACCAATAACACAGGAAAGGCCCTCCATACATACATCTCTTTCAATACCGGCCAAGCTGTTTGACCCATCCCTGACTCTGTCTGTGGTTCAGGCCTCGGTCAGGCTAATGCAATTATCATAGCACCCGCGCACTGCTAACATCCCAATCTACTTAGATCTATTGTCAGATACAGGCCATGAAGGTCATATGTCATTCTAATGGCTATGGCAACGTCTTAGGCCACATGAATGGGGCCATGTTCAATGGCGTTCAATACAGTTTGTATGCATTTATGGTTTCAAACTACCCATTTTATATACGGTTCTATAGCATACACACGTACAGTACACAACATACATGACACACCTTACAATAATTTACCATTTTAAACCCAAGCGTATAGCATGAAATATTACAATCATTTGATTGTAATATCCATTTCCCTATGAAAACATTCTGTAAAGATTAACATATAATTAGACACAAACATATGGGCTGTACGGTACATCAAGATGCACGCACGCACACACACACACTGTCATAATAAACACACGCAGACACACACTTGCACACGTACATTAATGAACACAAAACACCAGCTGTAATTAAATATCTCCTATTAGGTAAATGAACTGGGTGGTTCATGTTCCCTGCCTCTCTCCAGAGGCCTCTCATGGCACACATTTAATTATTGTTGCAATTTTAGCAGGAGGCATTACTGTAGTCCCTTTAAAGTGAGGGTTACTGAGTTGATGTACGCTGCATGGACGATTGTCTATATTTGGGTCGGAACGTATGTTTGTTCGTGTGTGTGTGTGTGTGTGTGTGTGTGTGTGTGTGTGTGTGTGTGTGTGTGTGTGTGTGTGCGTCAGTGAAGTATTGCAGTGACTGTACGTTCCTGTTAGTGTTCCCCCCCTGCATTCTGTCCTGTGTTTCACCCTCATTAAAGACAGTCTGTAATGGCTCTATAGTGTATGTACAGTACTCTACATGCGCTATAGGATTACAGATCTGAACTCACGTTTATCCCCCCCTCTCTTACCTTTTGAAGTCCACCGTTCCTTTATCAACAGACCGACAGATGTAAATGTGAAGAAAATGTGTAGAGACATTTACTGCATGTGCACAGACAGCAATACACAAGCGCACATGCATGCACATACTGTACAGAAGATACATACACACAGTAGAGGCACGGACTGAAACACAAGGACAGACACACATAAAACACATAAAACATGCAAGCACGGCCACACGTATCGCCGCACGCATGCACACACGGCACGCACGCACGCATGCACGCACACACGTTTCCGGGTCCGGTGTCTTTCTTCAGTCTTAACCACATGAACCCGAGGGTCCCTATTCTCTGCATGTCATAATAGGTTAACATTGGCCAAAAATAGCTAAGCCTGTAAATCATCCATTTAGTGTAGAGAGTGGAGAAAAGGGGGGACAATGTAGGCCCATGGGGGGGATCTATCAAAGCAGCATTATAGGGTTTAAGGCCATAGTAATGTGACACCAGATTGAAGCTTAAAGCCATCAGAGATGAGGCTGCTGTTATCTTCTCCTGTCATCAGCACTCTGATGTGAAGGTCCCTAAATGTCTGCCCTCTGGGGGAGCAACAGATGAGGAGAGAGGGCTGGGCTGTGTGCTCATATGCTCCTTCATACAAATAGTAAATGGCCTTGATATATGGCCTTGATATAGTACCTTTTCCCAAAGTGCTTTACTACTATGCATGCATTACATTCACACACACACATTGGCACATCAACGGTGGAGGCAGCCATGCAACCCCACGCACGCACGCACGCACGCATGCACACACGCACGCATGCGCACACGCACACACACGCACACACACACACACACACACACACACACACACACACGCACACACACACACACACACACACACACACACACACACACACACACACACAGACAGTTTAACAATGTATTTATGTCCATAGCAAAGCACTTTGGGAAAAGGTACTATATCAATACAGGGACACAAATATTTTAGGTTCAGTTAAGGTTACATTCACAAACTCATGGATATGTCCTGATATAACACGCAAATCACTCAGAACTCCATGGGCATAAGTAGCGGCGGGCGGCTCGTCCATATATGGCAGCAGAGACGGCACAATACTTTCTGCCTTTCTGCCTCGTCTTTTGGCATCCCAAGTTGTTGAAGCTCTCTTTGTAGTTTGTAGACCTGCCGAGTCTATTGCCTCTCTTCCCAGTAAGCTGTTCTCGGGAGGGGCCGTCAGGTGTCAGCTGTTGGTAGATTCCACCGGTGTAGTGCCTTCTCGTATGCGAGCTACATAGTCCACAGAAGTCGCAAATGTCCACAGAAGTCGCAAATGCATCCACTGCACCTATACTACAATGACTATGGTAGTTACAATGGGGCAGTTTAACGTCATGCCCAGCCAGGACCACACACGCACGCACGCACGCACGCACGCACGCACGCACGCACGCACACAAATACACCGATGGTAATATATCTCAGCTCCTCTTGTAATCCCACTTGTGTAAGTGACACACTATCACATCCTCTGAATTAATATAGACTTAACGTGTATGTTTCTGGACATCTACTGTATGTGGAAGGTAGTTTAGTCTGTCCCCTAATGAAGCCTAGTTTACCGTTCGCTGTAAACATACTCAGCTTTATTAGAGTGTACCTCCCACATAGCTGGTGTGTTAGTTTACACAGACCGGGAAATTAAATGACACCATAACATAAATGTTTATAGACGGGAAAAACAAAACAAAAAAGCATATCCCAACCAACCAGCCTGGAAGAGAGTATCCATCTCTGGGAAGGAGACTGGCGGGACCGGTGGTCGTGATGGAGGGGGCTCGTTTACAATTTGATTTGTTCTGCAATTTCCATGATTGGGTTTGTATTGGAAATATGTCGGCATATAATGTTTTCACTCATGTTTATTAAGATTTATTGTATTCTCCCCCTGTGGGCAGAGCTACTGATATATAAATAGAAAGGTAATGTAATAAACCCACTGAGCTAAAGTCTTCCATCTGGGATCTTAACATTTGTACCTAAACAGGAGGCAGTGCCTCAGGCCTGTGTCATGAGAGATCGGTGTGTCAGTGACTTCATGTTTATTTGGAGTTGAATTCTGCATGCAAGACTTTATTTTATTTAACCATGATGGCCCTGCAGGGTTTGGGGTTGGTAATGTAGGTAAGTGGGGTGGGTGACAGTGGTTTTGGGGGGCAGAGGTTTGCATGGATTGCGGGTGTCGACATACGTGAACTTGTGGTGATATTGCCTTTGACTTTGAAGGTTCAGCTTGTGTAAAGGAGTGTGCCCTACAGTCTAGTATGTGCACCTTCTGGAAAAAGTACAGACATAATGCCATATGAAAACAAAAAGTAACGATCATTTTTGTCTTCTTTCTGCCTGATGATTGGTGTGAATGTCCCACCTTGGTGTAACACACTGTTGTCAAAGTCACCAACAAGGCCATGACGAAACTGTCCCCACTCAGGAAGCATGACTAAATGGGTGGAGGGCTCTAGGGCTTACTGACAGTATTTGGGTTTAATGGAGCTGAGCCGTGCAATCAACAGGGACATGCTGTGTTGTGTCTATCTCTGTTTGGGTCTGTACAGTTAACTGTAATCTCACCCGCCATGGAAGGGAGGCAGTGAGCATGTAATTGTGAGGCATGCGTACAAGCACAACAAGAAAGTGTGTTGCTGCCTTGCTGCTAGGTGTAATGACACTGTACTTTTTGTTCTGTTTTTTTATACAGCTACTACTATACTGCTGCTATTGCTGCTGTTAATTGCTAATCAAAATATAAAAGTCAACTTAGTATTACTTTGTATAACATGGGTTATTTTGTAGATGTTTGAAATAGCCTAGCGGCTAGCAATATCTCATGAATATATATTTGGAAGTAGCCGGCAGTACTCCTGTAGTTGGTCAGAGCCAATGGAGTAACCTTTCAATACAAAGGACTCATGCAAAGAGATTAATTAGCCCTAAATGGGAATGTACTGTAAGGGATTAAAGGGGAGAAATCACAGCTTTGAAAGCTGGTCGAGCAAGACGTTGTCGTAGCTGAGCTCGATAGGGCAAGCCACGGTGAACACTGAATGTTTCACAGTATGTGCGGAAAGCAGCAGCTCTGTCTCCGAGCAGATCGCTCGGAGAATGTGCTGTAAACACTGAGGTGTTAGAACACATTCTCTGAGGCACTATCCTTTCCCATTTACAGTACACAGCTTTCACTTCAATGTTTCATAAGCTAAATGTGACATTTTCCACATTCGACCAGTATATTTGTCTTTGATTTGGTTGAAAACATTTTTCAGTCTCTGCCCGGCCATATATGAAATAATTGGAAGAAGATTTTCTCTGAATACACTGACGCTAACTCTGCCCCTTGCTTTGTCTGGTCCACTAGCTGTTTCCCTGATACTTAGTTCCATTTTAATTAGTTGATCTTATCTTCACTCTTGTGATCACCAGAAGACCCTGGGTCTGGCTCTGACAGGCTGCCTGGGTGGTGCTGTGTGACAATTCAGTTGAAGTATTCCTTAGGTAAGCCGGCGGGCCCGGGAGAACAAGGACACGACACAGAGACGCTATCACGCTACAAGTTCACAAAGTTTATTATGCAGACAGGGAATACATATAGTGCTGGATAAATGACGTGACAATAAGATATGAGACATAGAAACGTGACATGATAGGAACAAGGCTGACCTCACTGGTGACATCTAACAGATGCATATCGTATCAACTATCAATAATGAACACGCAAGCTCACGTATCAATTACATAAACAAACACTGTATCTACAAGTTCAAGTACATAGACTTCATTATATGTACATGAACAAATCATAACATTCACTGTGACTCCTTGCAGACCAGTCAATACTCGTGATCATAAATGACTCCTATGTACTGTAGGCCTATATATGTGTGTACATTTTCACACACATGCACGCATGCAAGCAAGCACAATAGTTTGTTGTGTGTCATAATATTTACACTTCCTTTCTGCAGGCGGGAGGCTGCAGAAATGAGTGATTAACACTCAAATAAAAACACACAAACAAACACATCGCACATAAGAGCACGTCGGTGCAGGCCCAGCGCTTCCTTCTCCCTGTGTGCCTCTCTCCACGCAGGCATGCTTTGAACATGAAATACAAATTGAAACAATAACCAACGTAGCGAGGCATTCTGGGACCCCGCTGCTTCTTTGAGCTGCGCAGCGGTCGGAGACTCCCACAAACTCGTTAGAGACAAAATACAGTCCTGTGGTGTCCCAAGGGGAACGGGGGGGGGGGGCAGGGGGTTAGGACAAGACAGATTCCATGCTTTCCATCTCTCTGTCTCTCTGTTTTCATTGGGTAAACCGCTGAAATGCCCGAACTTAAAATACCCAAACACACACACACACACACACACACACGCACGCGCGCACACGACACACACACGTCACACACACACACACACACACACACACACACACGCACGCACGCGCGCACACAAACACACACACACACACACACACACACACACACACACACACACGCCCTGCCTGACTGCCTGCCTGCATCCAAACTGTCAGAATTCCTGGGGGCTGCAGACACAGATGCTCCGTCCCAAAATGTTTTAACCCGCGCACATTCCAGGAAGTGAGAGATGTGGAATTACCCGGCAGTGGAGCGGTATCCCAGAGAAGGGCCGAAGGGGTCCCCACCCCCCCCACCATGCTCTGTCCATCATTCATCCTCCTGTCATGTGGTTGTCTGTTATAGCCCCGCCTCTCTGTCTCCCATGTGTGCTTGCTTTTTACATGCTTAATTACAGTTTTTCCCATTCTTTTTCTGCAGCCCTTCATCTCTGCAGCTAAATTACGACTGTGAGACAATACATGATAATCATTGGGCTCTCTCTCTCTCTCTCTCTCTCGCGGCAGACTCTAAAACAAAGAGAGCACTTCTTTTATATATTTTGTTCTGTCCCTCTGTCTTATATCAGCCTTGGGTCTGACATGTTTACTGCCGGCACTTATAACTGTTTTCGAGATACACAAGACAGAATCTTTAGATTCACTGAAGGACCAGTGTTGCTGCTCAATCAGCTTAAGTGTAACCTGTGTTTGATAAAGATAGGAACCACTTACTAGGGCTTTGTAGAGCTCTCCCAAATTATGCACTTAAAAAGAAAAAGTTATCCTGAATTAGTGTGGGTCCT
>NC_137874.1:20103542-20186042 GCF_963924005.1 Protomyctophum bolini | reverse complement strand
CTACTGATCACATCCCACAGTGTAGCAGTGTCCAGGTCCCACGTGCACCATGCGTCTACAGATCACATCCCACAGTGTAGCAGTGTCCAGGTCCCACGTGCACCATGCGTCTACAGATCACATCCCACAGTAGAGCAGTGTCCAGGTCCCACGTGCATCACATCCCACAGTGTAGCAGTGTCCAGGTCCCACGTGCACCATGCGTCTACAGATCACATCCCACAGTAGAGCAGTGTCCAGGTCCCACGTGCACCATGCGTCTAAAGATCACATCCCACAGTGTAGCAGTGTCCAGGTCCCACGTGCACCATGCGTCTACAGATCACATCCCACAGTAGAGCAGTGTCCAGGTCCCACGTGCACCATGCGTCTACAGATCACATCCCACAGTAGAGCAGTGTCCAGGTCCCACGTGCACCATGCGTCTACAGATCACATCCCACAGGAGTTTTCTTGCCAGTGCCATAGTCTCCCTCTCTTTCTTTACCGCGTCCCATCACGATAAAAAAGATACTGGCTTGCCCATTTACTTTAATAGAAGAAAAAAATATGAGATTCACTACAACACAGCAACACACTCGTACAGTACAGGCTTGTGTTGCTGTGACGGAAACATAAAAATACACATATAAGTACACATAAAATCCTCACAGCTTAATGCCCTTAACTGTCCACTGCAGCCCAAAAGGGGAAAAGATTTAGATGTTGTCAAGAGGTTGGGGCTGTCTGTCCGTCTGTGTTTGTGTTGCTATGTACTCACGCGGTTTATCACTGCGGGACACCTCAGGAGAAACACCATGATGAATGGGTGTGTATGACAGGCCCGGGACGGTTGGCCGCGGCTGGTCTGAGATCAGAGGAATGGTTTCAGACTGTAGGGGGGGGGGGGGGGGGGGGGGGGGGTCTCTCCTCCTTGGCAGAAACAGTCTCTTCAGACCTGCAAAAAAATATAATGTGGATGATATCGCGCAGAAACCGTGTATCTTTTTAAAGATTTTGTTGTCTTTTCCCCCAAGAATGAATGCCCTACTTCTTCATACTACAGTGTAAAAGTAGTAAAAAATAGCCGATCTACAAGCTCGCAACGTGCCACATTGTGACGTATTGTGAGCTGTTGTGGTATTTTAGTTTTGAGTGAAAGTGATTGAGTGTCTGTGGGTTTTTATAAATAATGACCCAATATTAACAGGAGATTGTGACTAAAATTATAACTCCATTGGATCCAATGGAACACTGGTTATATTTTCCAGTTCTTGAAAAGTAACTGTAACATACAAGGTTTCCACCCAACAGTGACAATAAGACATATTTTGGCCCTCAAGGTGAGGGCCAAAATATATCATAATAACCTGCCATATTCTCTCAAATGAGACACGCTATATGACGTACAGCATTCTGTCCTGTTTGATAAGTCACCGAAGGCTGTCTGCATTAATTATGTTACCTTGTGCTAGAAGTGTCGTATAATTCTTTCATTTTCAGTCGAGGAGAGATACATATTGCAGATGCTTGAAGAACGGTAACAAATTGAGAATGCAGCTCTCTGCCGTCTTACTAACGTCAGCTAGACTATATGCTGCTGGTGTTGGACAAGGTGTTGTCAGGTGGACAGACAGGAGGAAATCACGAGGACAAAGTTTATCCTTATTGACTCCTTTCTTGGCCTGTGAAGTTAATTCTCCCAAGGACCTCACAGCCTCTTCCAAAGTTTCCAGGAAGCGTTTCAAACCGTAAACGGGTGGGCTTTGCAGGAATAGCGTGATGACATGCATTACGTCCTTGGCTGTTCTGTTGCTGCCTGTTTGTCTGTGTCTACCTCGGTCTGTGTGTCAGTCGACTCCATCTTCAACTATAAGCTTTAACAAATCTCTGCCTCTCAACGGCACCCATCCAACCCCTCCCTATACTGTATGTCTCCAAACACCCAAATCTTTATGTCTTTATCCTTTAATTTACGGCTCTCCAAGTTTCCATAAATGTGTGTTTGTGCTGAGGATTGCTGCAGTGCAACCCTTGTGATTGTCCTGCATGACCCCCCCCCCCACCCCCCCCTAACACACACACAACACACACATCCCATGAGAAGGAATCCATACCACACCACTGAGGGTTTTAACATTTTAGAGCGTGTGGAGAATCAATGTCTACATGCTCCACTTCTGGCCTCCCAGTCTTCTTTGTTGTGTTTAAGTTCCTCTCAGTCCAACCCAGGTCATTCCCAGACCCTGGCCTCAGTCCCAGGTGGCGTCACATAATAGTAATAGTAATAATGTCCGACCTGACCCGTCCCCATGACAGACTCCAGGATGTCCTGTACAACTCTCGCCCTTTTTTCATCATTTTACTTTCTTTTTTCTTTCTTTCTTTTGTCTGTGCAGTATTTATTTCACGTATTTCCTGGTGTAAAAACAAAACAAAACAAAACTGAGGTGACCATGACATCACCCACTCCCCTGGTGGGCAGTCATGGTGGCTTAACACTCTTTAATTAGATTTACTAAGAAAGATGGGATGGGTGTGTGAGTCATGTGGATTTGTGTGTGTGCTTGTGTGCATTGTTTGCTTAGTTTTTCCTCGCCACAGGTGGCTAAGCCGTCACATGCAGCCTGAAAGATGGGAGGAACACCCAGATATATAAGCCCACAGTCCAAAGATAGTGTTACTGTCAACACCCTAAAGCACAGGAAATTACAGAAACAGGGACCCTCTGCAATCTGTACTTCTACACCACATCACCAACACTGGGGTGGGACCCAATGATACGGCCACAGTATTGTTATGACCATGCAGATATGCACCTTGCAAAGCCCTGAATTCAGTGGCGGAGGGAATGTCCCACGGGCCCTGATGTGAGATTGACAGCACTCCCAATGAACTATATTTTACACTAGTTACTATTGACAGGAAATGTAGTCTTAGTCGCTGTAACTTGTGGGAGAGAGAGCCAGAGAGAGAGAGAGAGAGTGAGTTTACAGTTTACTACGGTATAGGAGTGGCAGCCGGCAGCCAGACCCCCCCCCCCCCCCCCCCCCGGGCCCCGATGCGACTGCATACTGCTTCTACTGTATGTCCGCCAGTGCTTCACACCTTGTCTGACAGCCGACATCCCATTACTCCGACTGGGCGACTACATGGCTTCACGTGTTAGGGTTAGGGTCAGGTTTTAGGGATAGGGTTAGCAATGGGGCAAGTCTGAGTAATTGCAGGGCTCTGAGGAGCAGGGCGGTGGAAGTGCTGTGTCGTGTGTGAAGTCGATGGGATGAGCCGGCGTGCTCCAGGCACGCGTTTCAAATGGTGGTCACGCCCTGAACGGGGCACTGCACTAGCATTTCAGTGTTTTGCTTTCAATGTGCAAAGATTGGTCAGAACATGCTTCAAAATAAAAATAATTTCCCCCCTATTGATTGTCAAAAATATATTTGGGCTTTTTGATGTTGTTGAGGACACAAAATGAAATCCTAGCAATGGTCTTAGATCCCTTCTAGCATCATCTGACCGTATGAACTATCCAAGAGTACAGTAGGGGGCAATAGGTCACTATGCCACATGGGACCAGTAGGGAAGTTGTATTCTTCCATTGTTTAGGAGAAACTGTATGACGCAAACATTGTATAACATATAGGGGCAAAACAAATGAAGGTCTCTAATTTAATTCCAAAAAGTGTACAAACGGAAAGAAATTGACACTTTGTTTACATTTGCACCCTCTCCTGAGTGATCTGACTGTTCACAGTCAGAGTTAAATGAAGACAGGAGTTTGCTGTGTAGGTGGTGGTGTTCCAGTGTGTAAAGTACTGTAACCAATGGAGAGCCACTGTGAGCCTAATGAAGTAGCCGTGTGTGTCACTGAGCCACTGTCGGGTGTCTATATGGTCATCATGTGGTCAATGCTCATACACAGTGAGATCCATAGTGTTCATTTACCTTTGAGACGTGTACATAATTATGATATGAGGGTCCATTTGCTTCCATCTGTACTCTCTCAGTTGTTAAAAGGACTTTGCTGTGTGGGCTCTGTCGGCCTCATGGCCCTTCAGGGTTACAATTAATTAGGGCTGGGACTTTAATTGATTAATTTCGATTAGTTATTTACAGAAACAATAACACGATTAAAATGCGCTTTTTTAAATCGCTTAGTTTTTGCACCTGTAACGGCGGACGCCGTTACTATACCTAATGCAGATGCTAACACAATTCTACATGTAGGGTATAATGTAAATAAGGACACAAATTGTAACAAATGCATTTATTGAAGTTAAGGGGGGACACTGAGTTGTTGGTGATTCTCTGAAGTGGCGGATCTCCTCATACACCTACAAATGAACAGATATAAGGCACCTTAGTTTAGGAATAAAGAGGACAGCATACTTTCTAATTGACCAGTATAATGAGAAGACTTGTGAAGAAGGAATGTAAATCTCTGATGTCTAAACTTACCTCTGTTTACTCTCATCCTCCTCTCAGGGTGGTGTTCGGGCAAATGAGTTCCCTCTGGGTATAGGCACCCCTCTTATAGTTCCGGGAGGGACCAAGTGGGAAATGGCTATCAGCGGGGATTGGGATGGACTATAATGAATGTAATCCTGTATGTGTATGTGTATAGATTCTATGCTAACTACTAACTGTGAATAGGTATTGAGGGTGCATATACAGGGAGTAAGTTTATATAAAATGGCATTGTGTGATTCTAAGAATGGGGAATATGGTTATTGTTACCCATGGGGAATGGTATGGGCTAACCAGGTAATGGACTGCCCTATAAAAAGCAGTCAGTTGTCTTTAACCCGAGATATGACAGGTTGTCTTGCATATGACTGTCAAAGTGATTGAGAACAATGGAGAAATAAAGCCTTATTGAAGGTGCCCTGGACTGGTCTCTATTCATTTGTTGCCTTGGCCGCTCGACACTCTCACAGCACCACAGAACCTTTCTTACTGGATGAATTTCAGGCGTAGCGATCATACTGGTGCACACAATGGGAGAAGAAGACGATCAGACCGCTTTATTTGGCCCAGTGGATGAGAAAATCATTGATTCACTCGTATACCAAAATACAATTAATTTGTATTCATTAATTACAATGCCTCAAATGATCAAATACCGGTAGGCCTAATTATTTTAATCGAGTCCCAGCCCTACAATTAATACTTAGCCATATATACAGTATACACACAGGGATAGGGTTAGTTGTTTTCTTATATTTTCTTCTATTTCTTATTTGTTATGATTTAAATCACTTTCTATACTTCATGTGATATTGAATTCCGTTTGGTGTTTTTTAATTAACAGACATAATTCAAACAGGGGGTGAGGGGTTACAGGCCGGGGTCAGTTGTTGCATTGATGTCACAATGTCGCGTCTCCCCGGTCTTATCTGGCCTGCATGGATTCAAGTTCTAAAGGAAAATGCTACTTTTAACGGCTGCCATGAACACCACCACACATTATGTTATGAGCCTGTATAAAACGGCAGTCCACAGTGCACAGGACACTTCCTCCTTGTGTTTTGCAAGGATGTCTTTGTCGTATTCCTGGTTTATGGGTCACTTTAATACATGTAGGCATAGCCGTGCACGTGTGTGTGTGTTTACAAAAGCACAAGAAACATGTCTATCTACACTATTTGACGTGAAGTGACTCTACACAGTGATTTTGTGGTATTGAAGTTGAACAAACGTTTACAACAGGCCCCTGCCTGTTGTGTAAGGCTCTTTAGATAAACAGCTTGAAATCCTGAACTCCTTTGCAGAGAGAAATAGAATACAGATTAATGTCAGAACTGTCACCAAGGAGTGTTTTCATATGGTTTATTGCTGTGCGTATGTGTGTGCATGCGGGTGTGTGCATGTGTACAGTATGGTTGCACTCTGTGAATTATTTAAATGCCACTTAAAGTCTAATTCTGACATGACCTGCTAACATGCATCAGCATTCCTCCCCTAACCCCTGGACCTAACTTACAACTCCTGTCAACACCCTCTCCTCTCCTCTCCTCTCCTCTCCTCTCCTCTCCTGTAAACCTGTTGCACTGTTGCATTTCACCCTTAACCATCTATAATTCTCTGTGCACTATATAGCCATCCTCATAAAGTCTCCATTATGCCTTATACTTTCAACACTTCCCTCCCTTTCTTTCCTGCAAACGTTGCCTGCAGATATCTCTGTCTACAACCATATTTATGCTGCCTCCCTTATGTCCTCTGTGCCAGAAGTTCACCTTCATCACTGACGTTTGGTTGGAGTCAGTGTTATATCAGTGCTTTATATAACGCCGCCATTGTTGAGTGGTGTCATGATTCTGGATTGTTTCACCACAGTAGACCTCTTCTCTTCTCTTCTCTTCTCTTCTCTTCTCCTCTCCTCTCCTCTATAATGTACCTACTGCATTTCACCTGTGCTACTTCTCACGTCAAAAACATGTTTCTCTCTCCCCAGGTGTCGGCCACAGATGAGGACCGTGGTTCCTTTGGGACAATATCCTACACATTGGGTTCTGGGTCCGGGGGCACAGCGTCATCCCACTTCACCATAGATAAAGATAATGGCCAGCTGTGTACCAGTGCTACCCTGGACAGGGACGAGGGGCCGGACAGCTTTGATCTCACTGTCACCGCCACAGATGGAGTAAGACCTAATTTACATCACTATAATGAATACTATAGCTGTTTAATGCATGCGTCCAAGTACACACACACACGCATGCACGCACGCACGCACGCACATGCGTGCACGCGCACACACACACACACACACACACACACACACACACACACACACACACACGCACACACACACACACACACACACACACACACACACACACACACACACACACACACACACACACACAGATTGGTCCAACTGGGAATCCATGGAGGTCCAACTGGGAATCGAACTGCTTATCCTGTTAGGACAAACTAAATCCTCATACAAGCAGTCGAGTAAAGCTGATCAAAGGGACTCAGGATATCCTTTAGGAAAGACAGCATCCTGTTCTTTACCGAGCATCTTCACAGATCACAGCAAAGGCATGGCTAAGCAATCAGAAAGAGCGGGGGGGGGAGGGGGAGAGAGAGAGAGAGAGAGGAAAGAAGAAGCGAACAAAGTAGGAAAACAGATTTTGGTAGCATTTCAATATCGTGCCCCTTACCCCCTGTCCTATATACACCATTAAGCATGCAATTAATCGCAGCGAATGCACTTACTGAGAGATGCAATGAAACATTTATTACCCACAGTGTGCAGACTTTCGCAGACATCTTTTACATACTGAAGGTCACACACAGGTTGAATAGTATTAGTGTGGCCATCATTACTTCCTCTGCAACACACACATGTTCAACAAAACTATATATATATTTCCTCTGTTTAGGAAGGGGTTGAATTAAAGTGTGGATCCTGACATACAATCTCCTGTTGCCTCCTCTACACTCATACCTCTCCTCCATCGTATATTATATTAGAATATAATTCTATAATTCAATGTTTATATATTCTACTACTCCTCGTCTTGCTGCTATACAGTGTACACCTGCAAAAACAATGGAAATGAAAATTTGTAGTGTTTCTGGTTTCACACAGATAATAATATATAATGTATAAGCCATGCTCCATCTCACCCCCACCTCCGCACAGAAAACTTAAATTATGAATACAAATTCAATACATTTGTTTCAAATTATACCAAAGAAATGTGTGAGGTGGGAGGGGCATTTTTGGTCACATATAAGTAGCCATGAAAGATCCAGCTAAAATATGTCTGTGAAACTATATGTTCCCACTCCCAGTGTCTCCAAAATACATTTAAAAATATGCGTTTTTGGGCAGTTTTTGAAACCTATACTACATGAAATGTATATTTTCACTGTATGGTCCTCATCCCCAGCCAGGTCCAGCTGGTGGCCATCCCCTGGGTCTCAGGCCGGCTCTGTTATTATCATTAATGGTCTCATAAAGCCGGGCTTTGCAAACTACAGTGTAATGAGAGTAAACTACCCCCCCCCCCCCCCTCCCGGACACATGTGTATGACTGTTGATTGACTCCATATTTCACACATGATGGACAAAGAACGCCGTCTTCCTACAATTTTGTTTCATCTTTACGGTGTCGCATAAATCTGTTTCAGTGTAGGACATAACTATTGTATAACGGAAGTCATTCTTTTTAATTTAAATTATTTCTTTTAACCTTGCATTCCTGGCTTCAGAAACATGGGGGAAAGGGGTGAACGTAACCATAAAGAAAAGAACAACCTGTTATTTAGCCGTGACTCATTCTGTGCAGTGAGCTAAAGTGGCTCAGTTTTAGCAATGTAGGTACAGTACATCATTATACAGTAGGTACAGTATGGGCAATTAACTGGAAATATAGAAACTGTTATTTAGAACTGACTTACAGTATAGCCGATGGAACATTTTTAATAAATTGTTTAGAATCGACTAAATAGATTAGTTTCATTATCCAATCCTGTATTGTACTTTGTTGTCCAATGGTGCTGCACAAAAATAGTGAGAATACCCTATTTTCAAACATCAAAAATAAGAATCGTTCATTAATCATAGTCGATAGACTGCCTATATTCTGGTCAGTGATGCTGTCATACGACGAAGCAGAAATCGGGCTTCAGTCGCCCACCTGGATACTATCATTGGCTCAAGGCCGACCTACACCATAAAATTATATTTTCAAATGTATTGTATGTATATGTAATGAATTGTGAGCGGAATGGCTTGTTCAACCTCCACGTGTTCCACCAGGGTGGTCTGAGCGCCGTGGCCCACGTTAGGGTCAGTGTGGTGGACATCAACGACAACCGGCCCTCCTTCTACCCGCTGCTGTACACCGTCAGCCTCAGCACGCACAGCGCCCCCGGCACCTCCGTCGTCAAGGTGACGGCTAATGACCCCGACGCCGGGGAGAACGGCAGGGTGACCTATCGCACGGTGCCTGGAGGAGGAGGAGGCTCCGCCTTCTTCACCCTCAACAAGGACACAGGTATAAATAGATGTTGTGTGTGTGTGTGTGTGTGTGTGTGTGTGTGTGTGTGTGTGTGACTGTGACTGTGACTGTGTGTGTATTATTTGCAAGCAAGCACTACCTTAATTCTCCAATGTGTAATGTGTGGATCTTTGTTTTTTTTTATTATCCCCTCCCCCCCCGATAAATAAATTATATATATATATATATATTAAAATTTGAGTTTGAAGTTTCAATGGGTTTGTATAGGAAGGGGGCGTGGCCGCTAAAATGAATATCAAATATCTAATTACTGAATCAAGCAACTTAAAAACTATCCAAGGTGTGTCACATACTGTAAGCCTGAGTAGACAATAAAATTACCCAACGTTTCTTTTTTTAAAGTGAAATACCCCTTTAAGGGTTATTGAGTGACAGTTATAAATTGGAATTGGAAGTGTATTCACCACAGTTTACATGTACTGTCTGTAGTGTAAAGCATAGGCTGGCCGATTTCAAATAGCAATGATACAATATTTACACCTATATACTGTACATTTATAACACAAACAACTCACTGAATGGGGTATCATTTTACTATAATGTACATGTAAACACAAACAACTCACTGAATGGGACATCATTTTACTATACTGTACATTTAAACACAAACAACTCACTGAATGGGACATCATTTTACTATAATGTACATTTAAACACAAACAACTCACTGAATGGGACATCATTTTACTATACTGTACATTTAAACACAAACAACTCACTGAATGGGGCATCATTTTACTAAGTGAAACAAGTCCAGAGTGTGAAGAGCAGTACTCTCGACATGTTATGTATGTATGAGAGGCTTTTAACACAAATAAATAACTGTGGATATACAGTATAATGTACACACACTGTTACTCAATGTAAATGTATCCGTATCATGTAACTGTCTGAGTTAACTTAACCCATTCTGGACGGGAACCCCTTTTGGTGTTTTAAGCATTATACTTTAGCTATTTTTGAAAAATCGTGAAAATGTGTCGCAAATATATCATATCTTTGCTTCTTGGGGGGAATCTGGAACAACATATTTTCAAATGGGGGGTCGGCGGCCAAATACATATAGTTTTTGGGATCCTTGACATGAAAAACTTTGAGAATGACTGACAGAAACATTCAGGAAACTGTCAGGATTTAGAAGACATTAATTTTGTAGAATCGTCCTCGGGTCTAAATGGGTAGAACTGTTTTTTTTGTCTGAACCAACATCCTTCCTGAGGCTGACAACGACCACAGCTAAAAGGGAAAAATTGAACCATAAAATTATCATAATTTCCTCTCTTCTGTTTTATTTTCCCTCCTCCATTCCATTCCGCTCCTCTCTGTCTCTCTGTCTCTCTGTCGCTGTCTCTGTCTCTCTCTCTCTCTCTCTCTCTCTCTCTCTCTCTCTCTCTAGGCGTGATCTCTCTCTCCCGCTCCCTCCACGGCAGAGCCAACACGGTCATCTCCATGGTGATCTCGGCAGAGGACGGCGGCGGCCTGACGGCACCGCTCAACGCCAGGGTGAACGTGAGCGTGGTGGGAGGCGTTGTGGCGCCCCCTGTGTTCGACCAGGCGCACTACTTCTTCACCGTGTCCGAGGACGTGCTGAGGGGCACGGCTGTGGGGACGGTCCGCGCCGCTACCAAGACCGGTGAGCGCACGGTCCATCACAGACTATAGAGCGTCGCAGTCCCTTTCATGACGACGACGACGACGACGAAATAATTCCCCATGCATTTTTCCCACAGACATTTCAAAAAGTATTAGTAAAGACCTGTAAGCCTCGAACAAAGCCAACTCGGATCGTGACAAATCATGACAACAAACACAATTTTTTGGGCCGAACAAATAATTATAAAGAAGACAAAAAGGGCAGGGTACCACACTTTTTTGTGTATTGTGTTTGTTGTCATGATTTGTCACGATCCGAGTTGGCTTTGTTCGAGGCTTACAGACCTTTAAATAAATACTTTTTGAAATGTCTATGGGAAAAATCCATGGGGAATTATTTCCTGGGCCTGTCGCCGTCATGAAAGGGGGCGGGACTGCGACGCTCTATAAGAGGGAATAAAAGTTAGGAGACTCTTACTCTATGATGCTGCGCTCACAGTCGAGGCGACGAATTCTACAATAATGAGCAAGTATGGCTGGCCTCATTGTGTTGCTCATGTCACACTGCATAAATAAAAACGGTAGGGTTAAATTGAACAGGGATCTGGTTAATGGCAAGAATGAGTTTTCCTTTAATGGAACAGGGCCGGAATTGTGGGGATGGAGAGAGAAGCCAACGGAGGGGAAATGGTGAAACAAAAACATTTGATTGATTGACACTAACATGCATCGTTGGAGCACTGGAAAAAGGTGCAGCAAGCCAACGTTCTTTGTAGCACGTCAGTGACCTTCTGTGGCTTCATCTCGCTGAAAATGACTCTAGCCTGTTGTTTTGTCTGCGCTAGTGTGAACATAGCATGAGTATAATAGATAGAGTCCCATAAGGAGGAAATGAGCATGAGCCTCTCTACTACTTATGTTAATTGTGAACATCATGAGCTGCTTTGGGTAGGAAAACGATCCAGCTCATATGCGACCACTTACACACGTCATGCACGTTAAGACTGTTTTCTTTTCTTTTCTTTTCTTAAAATCTGAGTTTGGGCAGAGTTCGAGTGTAACTTGAGCTATTTCTATAAATTAATTTTATTAATATAGAAAAATCATAATATAATATGTAGCTAGCAAGTGCAAAATGTTTAGGATATCCTATGAATTGAACCACTTTTTTATACTTAAACTATTAGAAAATAGATGTGTCAAACAAAGGAAAAGAAATGTCCCATTGCGACATGGAAATCTAATTTTGGGATGCTAGGGTGAAAGTGGTTACGCCGGCAAATGTTTCCCCAAAATGAATGCATAGCACTTAAATTCTACCCGGGTTTAACTGTTTTTGGACTCCCGTTTATTCCTTCTACGAATGAAAATGTAATCTTTATACTTTAAAGCCAAGGAAAGCTTGTCTTACATGACTTATTTGACGGGGCGGAACTGCTCTCTCATTTCCCGACAAGTCCCATGGCAGAAAATCCCACTCCCATCCACTTGTCAGGCACCTCAATGGAGCAGAGCATGCAGCGCAGATACTGTACCACTCACCAGAGCCGTTGTGCAAATAGACAAGCAACAGGAGTACACACCCCATTAGGAAATCACATTCATCATACTGTGCTGGCTTTTACCAGGGTTTATTTTCACTCCAGCCAGACATTTATTTTTTCCCGGTATTAATGACATATAAATGGATTTGGATGTCATTCTGAGTGGGAGTCAAGAGTGAAGAGCAGAGTGGAGGTAGTGGACTGAAGTGCTCTCCTGTCTCTCTGCCCTCATTTAGATGAGGTGAAGTTAAAGAATTATTCCCACGAATATCCCCTTTGACTCAGTGGCATATTTCTCAGTACTTGCTAAGTGTTCTGAATGGGCTTATCTGATCGAGCATGAGGAATAGAAAAGATGGGCCAGTGGGAGATAGAGAGGACGTGCCTTGATAGATGATTATCTAGAAGCAGTGCCAAGCACAAGATTGCACATAGGCGCCATGTACAGTATGTACAGTAACCTTCTACACTCGCTGCCTCTTACTCTTACTCATTCTCACCCTTTTCTTTATCTCTCTCTCTCTCTCTCTCTCTCTCTCTCTCTCTCTCTCTCTCAGGTGTGTCCAAGGATATCTTATTCTCCATCTCCTCTGGAGACCCAGACGGCTACTTCACAGTGGACAGTTCTTCCGGTACCATCCGGACGGCCCTGCCTCTGGACCACGAGACCCGCTCCAGTCTGGAGCTGGAGGTCCAGGCCCGCCACGGCTCCCCTCCGGCGTATGGCACCTGCCGCGTGCGAGTCACCATCTCCGACGTCAACGACAACGCCCCAGCCTTCCTCCCTTCTTCCTCGGAGTCCCTCCTCCTGCCCGAGGTCACCAAGATGGGGACGGTCATCTACCGCGTGCAAGCTGTGGATCGCGACTTGGGGCATAACGGTCAGCTGAGCTTTGACCTGCTCTCAGCCGGCGGGGGGGCAGCGGGGGGCCAGAGGACGTTTGGCGTGGACCGGGGCAGCGGGGAGGTGCGTCTCATCGGGAGCCTGTCCTACGAGAGCATCCCCCGCTACGACCTCCAGGTGGTGGCCAAGGACGGCGGTGCACCCCAGCTTAGCTCCACCTTCACCCTGGTGGTGCATGTCCAGGCGCAGGACGCACAGGGCCCCCACTTTGACACGCTCACCTACCGCGTGGAGTTGCGGGAAAACATGCCGCTCAACACGCGCTTCCTGCAGGTGCGGGCGCTCAACCGGGAGGCTGTGGGGAACGGGAACGGCGGAGCCTCCTCTTCTTCGTCCCCGGTGTCGTACCGGCTCCGGCCGGACGGCGATGCCGCCGGGTTCGGCGTCATGCCAGACAGCGGCTGGCTGTTCGTCCGCAGCTCTGTGGATCGCGAGGCCAAGGACATGTACCTGCTGACCGTGTTGGCCACGTCGGGACGCGGCGGGACGGGGAGGACCGGCAGCGCCACAGTGAGGGTCACCGTGACCGACGAGAACGACAACTCGCCCCGGCTGAGCCAGGAGAGGGTGTTCCTGGCCGTCAGGGAGAACCTGGTGGCGGGGACGGGCTTCGGCCGGGTGTCGGCCACGGACAGAGACGCTGGGCTCAACGCTCGTCTCACCTACAGACTGATGCACTCTGACAGACACTTCCAGATCAACTCACAGACCGGTGAGCAGGACCATGTGTTTTCTGCCATATATTATATGGCAATTAAGGTGGTTGCACACCGGCGCATTTTCTCGCTGCATTTTGCGGATTCGCGGTAATTCGTAACCTCTGCGGAAAACTGATAAATTCGACCCCGGTCCAAAAAAGCTTTATGCGGACGAAATATTCGGTACCAGTGTGCAAACGTGATGGACACGTGTTTTTTTATGTCCGAAATTTGTTCCGATATTCGGCCAAAAAAGTGGACCAGTGTACAAACACCTTTATATCTTTTTGTCTTATTTTCTTTCCATTCTTCTGTGTATCTATTTATACGTGTTATCACATTTTATGGCACTTTCAATCATGTCGCTGCTGCCCTTACTGTATCTCTGCTGCCCTTACTGTATCTCTGCTGCCCTTACTGTATCTCCAGGTGAGATCAGTACGCGAGTGGGCCTGGACAGAGAGCAGCAGTCCAGCTACCAGCTGGTTGTGGTGGTGCAGGACGGGGGCACGCCCCCGCGCAGCGCCACCGGGACCGCCCACATCAGTGTATTGGACGAGAATGACCACGCCCCCCGCTTTAGCCACGCCAAGCCAGAGGCAGAGCTACTTATACAGGTGAGAGGGGAAAAGACAAAGAGCAATGCTTCTCACAGTGCGACCTCCAGGGGTTCTTGAGGGGGTGCCAGGTGGTCTACAGCACTCCCTCACTCCCTCACTCTCACTATTGTATTTTTTGGCTATTTCAGATGTCCACCATTTTCAATAATGTTAAATGGCGATCCTTGACATGAAGATGTTTTAGAACCAGTAGAGAGAGGGTTGCACAATTGACAGAATATTAGCAATACTTGACGGTATTGACAATACTGAAATATTCCAATTTAATTTTGAAAATCCTAATGCTACACAATGAAATTCTCGTATTATTAATAAAACAGATGAATAAAACAATGCTCTTTTTGTCAACGGAGTCGATGGAGAGTCTCTCGTCTGGCTCAGTCCTAACAACGCTGTCAGCCAAAGATCCGGATGAGGGAGAGAACGGCACCATCTACTACTCTTTATCAGGTCAGACTCACTTTAAATCACTACCTCACTCCCTCACTCACTCACTCACTACCTCACTCACTCACTCACTCACTCACTACCTCACTACCTCACTCACTCCCTCACTCACTACCTCACTCACTCCCTCACTCACTCCCTCACTCACTCACTTCCTCACTCACTCACTCACTACCTCACTCACTACCTCACTCACTCACTCCCTCACTCACTCCCTCACTCCCTCACTCCCTCACTCACTCACTTCCTCACTCACTCACTCACTACCTCACTACCTCACTCACTCCCTCACTCACTCACTCACTACCTCACTCACTCACTCACTCACTCACTACCTCACTCACTACCTCACTCACGATCACTACCTCACTCACTCACTCACTACCTCACTCACTCACTCACTCACTCACTCACTCACTCACTCACTACCTCACTCACTACCTCACTCACTCACTACCTCACTCACTCACTCACTCACTACCTCACTCACTCACTCACTCACTACCTCACTCACTACCTCACTCACTCACTCACTCACTCACTCACTCACTTACTCACTCACTCACTCACTCACTCATCTTTCTTTATGGATCTACAATTGCCTTTATCCAGCAAAACAACCTAACCTGAAAATACATTATAAATGGCATGTACTGTATATAAGCAGTAATATCTTCTCTTCTCTTCTCTTCTCTGTAGGTCCAAGAGCAGAGCGTTTCACTCTGAACCCGTCCAGTGGGGAACTACGTACCGCATCCCCGCTGAGATGGGCAGAACGAGCAGAATATGCCTTTACTGTGACTGCTACTGACCACGGAACTCCCAGCCTCAGCTCCACCTGCCAGCTACGCATACAGGTATATTTTAACGTACACTATGGAACTCCCAGCCTCAGCTCCACCTGCCAGCTACGCATACAGGTATATTTTAACGTACACTATGGAACTCCCAGCCTCAGCTCCACCTGCCAGCTACGCATACAGGTATATTTTAAAGTACACTATGTAAATAATCATAGTGGATGCATCCATCCGTCCAGTTCATACTCAGAGTGGAACTACGATGCCGTTTTAATGTTATTTGCAAATCATGTCTCAGTAACACCACAAGTCTCATACAGTATCATTTCACTTGGCACATTCCTTCAGTTCACATAACGCACGCACGCACGCATGCACGCACACACGCACACACACACACACACACACACACACACACACACACACACACACACAGGTTTCTCTGTACTTTGAGAGACTCCCTGCACATGAGGTAAATGGCCGGGGAGGCCAACTTCACACTCAAACCTCCAGCAATTTGGCCTCACCTCCTTATTACCTCAGTGCCGTTGCCTTCCCCGCCTCCAGTTCACTCCCGTCTCCAGAGCAATTTCCTCAACTGCAAGAGAAGCGAATAGTATCAGTGTTGAGGGAGATGGAAACAAAAAAGGAAAAGAAACTGAATCGGTGCCTGTACAAACAAACGTCGTCTATCGGCTCCAGTGTGTGTTTCCTGCTCCAGAGGTGAGTTGGGTAACCCAAGCCCAAGGTGAGAAACACTGAACAGCAGGAGGGAAGTGGGCCTGGGCTGAGTTATCGCTCTGGACTTTTCTACAGAAGGGTCATTCCTGCATATCAACACGGCCTATCAGGAATCCAAATATGGAAGCCAAAAACCTCTTCACTTCCTAAGGTCTGCCACAGTGGCATTTAGCCAGAGAGTACAGTGGTAGCATAATTTGACAACAGAACTTTAAGCTAAAAACTGATTACTTTTTATTACTTTCTTTTTTTCTTTTGCATTGTGATTTCAGAGAGGAAAGGGATGCTAATTAGAGCTTGCCTCAGATTCTTGCCCTGCTCCCCTGCTTGTGCGACACTGAGATTAGACAGACGGGAAACAGGCACCTTGAAATCAAACGTTCCCAGATGAGATTTGATGAGAGCCAGCTGAAAGGAATCTCTCTGATCACACAAGGAACACACCGCCGTACGGTAGCAGGCAGTGGTGCATGCGAGCGCTCAGGCTCACACGCACACATGCACATACTGTACACACATGCATCCACAAACACACACACACGGACACACACACACACACACACACACGGACACGGAAACAATGGACACACACGGACACAATGGACACAATGTAATGACACATTTGAACACACACGTAAGAGATAACATTTCCAGATAACGATTTAGAGATACCATTTCACTCCTAGCAGCTGTGGGTTGAACCAGACACAAGGGTACACACGCTACCCCGCTACATGGAGAGAACACTGGGCGAAATGTGAGCCACGTGCTGAATACAAACATGAGAGACTCTTGAGCAGAGTCGATGATGCAGTCTGGTACGTTTCCATGTTTAAATAAAGGGAATTGGGTTCCAGATTTATCTGACCTTTCATCTGCAGTGGTATTACGTAGGCTGCCTCCCCACCTGTCATGGTGTCGTCAGCCCAGCCAGGACTGCTGCTCTGCACTGTACTGCATTGCACTGCACGTACAGTAGGCCTATGTCATAATGGGAGAGGCTTAGGCTGAGCTAAGCTCATACAAATTATTCCAATCACTTACTTCCTCCTCTGGGTTTACCCTCTCTGTTTGATAAGGGCCATCAAAAAGATGTGATTAATACTAATAGGCCTGTGTGACAGGAATGAGGGGATGGTGCACGGCCGCGTGTGTGTGTGTGTGTGTGTGTGTGTGTGTGTGTGTGTGTGTGTGTGTGTGTGTGTGTGTGTGTGTGTGTGTGTGTGTGTGTGTGTGTGTGTGTGTGTGTGTGTGTGTGTGTGTGTGTGTGTGTGTGTGTGTGTGTGTGTGTGCGTGTGTGTGTGTGTGTGTGTGTGTGTGTGTGTGCGGATATTGTTTGCCTCTGTATGTGTATAGTATGTGTGCCTCTGTGTGTTTGCAGGCCTTTGAACACATACATGTGTGCATGGTTAATCACATGCATGCAGAAGCATAAATGTTGCGTGTGAGGAATGCTGCATTTCAAGCATGCTGCTAAGGCCTGCTTGTGTTTGCTGTCTTTCCTTGCGCTTTGATCTACTCATTCTGAAACAATGTACAGTCCCATGGCTGTTGTTCAAAAGTGTCAAAAGCCCCTTAAACACACATTTGCTCCCCATCTGGTTGTTGCCATCACTGCCCCAGCAGCATCGTGACCGGACTGCCTGGCTAGCGTGCGGACAGCACGATAACAGCACAGCCGCTAGAGTTCTCTCGCCAGGATATTTACAACATATTGTCATTGTCATCGATCTCTCATCTGCTCTCGCCTTGATGCCAAGAATGGATGCTACAGTTTCAACATATTTCCTGGAAGGAATGTACACAATCTGTGTTTGTGTGTAGCGCATTGCCCCGTGGGGGTTATTATGTGGTAATGACAACAGAAACAGACAAGATCCCTAGGGTGCGTTTGGGGTTAGGTACTGCAGAGCCGTGGGGCTAGAATTTCTCAGGAAGCAACACAGGAACTCAGTGACATATCGAATGTTACAGAAAACAGTAACATACACTACAATATGTAGACCTGCATAATATTGTTCTGTCCGAAAGGTCAACTTCCATTTTCAAGTACTTTTTAAAGTTATTTCTCCTGTACTGCCAATCCTTTTTTGACCCTTTTCTTCTACCAGTGTAGTCATTGCCATTAAACTCTCCCCACCAATGAGCAGCCCTCATAGGGAGGATGTAGCGCTCCCATGACAACGATGAGTTTCAACCCACACTTACCAGGCACAGCAGGATAAAGTAAGCCTGCCCATATGGCAGGAGCCTAACTCCTGTTTCTGTAGCGTGAGGCAGCTTAATGTACAAGTACACCCCCTGGACATGTGGCTGTATGTTTCCCCAATCCAAACCTTGATGGTGAGTGCCAAGCAGGGAGGCATTGGGTCCATCGGGTCCCATTTCTCTGAGTGTTTGGTATGACCCGGCCGGGAATCGAACCACGACCTCCCAGTCTCAGGCCCCCAATCCCCCAGTCTCACTCTTAACCACAAGGCCACTGAGCTGGTTCAGCAGTTTAAAACTTCATGTTAAATGATCTCATTCATTTCCTTTCTCAGGTGCTCAGCTCTTCCAAGTCCAGCCCCAATCCCAACCTCCTCTCCATGACGCTGAACACAGTGGAAGGGACAGATCCGGGCTCCATCATTGGTTCTGTCCGCCCGCACGACCAGCACGAACCCGCCTTATTGGACGGCCAGGTGACCTACCTGGTTGTGGGCGGGACAGACCGAGAGGGGACCTTCATGGTGGACCGTCTGAAGGGGGACGTGTACCTGGTACGTGAGCTGGACTATGAGAAGGGCTCAAAGTACACCCTGCAGATTGAGGTGTCGGACTTCTCCCGGGCATTTCCCAGCAGCTACCGGGTGCAGCTGGACATCAACGTGCAGGACAGCAATGACCACGCCCCCGAGTTCACGGAGGACCCTGTTACCATAGTGATCCCAGAAAACACAGAGCCCGGCGCTTCCATCTACACATTCCAGGCATCGGATCGGGTTAGACACTCTTTGTGCTCGTCTACATATTAAGAGAAAATACAGTTTTAGTTTAAGAGTATACCAAAAAGAACCAGAAAGTACTGTATATTTGAGACTCTGGTTAAAAGTATATATTTTGAGTGAGAGAAAATGTTCCTCCAAGGTCCAAAATGGCATTAAAAGTTTTTCAGTTTTGAACAAACTTTTTTTTTTTTTTTTTTCTTAAGATAAGGGTCAGCTGACCTCCTAAAACTCAGACCTCTCATGCCCTCTCCTCTTTCCACATCAGGATGGTAGTGGACCCAACAGCGAGCTGCATTATTCCATTGAGCACCAGTGGCCTGATGCCCCTGACCTCCTGAACCTTGACCCCTCCACCGGGGTCCTGACCCTGGGTCAGAGGTTAGACCACGAGGTCACGCCCTCTCTCTACCTGGTGGTGAGGGCCATGGACCAGGCGATGGATCCGTCCCAGAGGCGCTGGGGTTCAGTGACTGCCAGGGTTTTTGTGACCGATGAGAATGACAACGCTCCCGTTTTCAGCTCGCCTTCCGCAGTCAGCGTAATGGAAGATCAGCCAATAGGGTGGGTTGCATTTTAGCATCTTAGGGCGTTCGCATACAGAAACGAAATAATAACTACTATAATACTCTATAAGATAGAGTCTGTCTGATAGTAGGTTTGTGGAACAACATGCTGGAGTTTCCTCATCCCATTAAGTATGACATACTGTAGCACTTGTGTACTTGAGTATGTACTTACAGTACTTACGTCAGTACTTATTTCTCACTCTTAGCTTTAGCTTTCATTCATTAAAGCACCTTCAGGTCAACTTAGTCTTAAATCCTATGTACTTACAATAGTTGATCGGAATTCCCAAGGGCTCTTAATTAGGCCCTCTCCTGTTTTTGCTCTACACAAAATACTTTTTCCAAAGATAGCCATTCAACGTGTTGTGAGCTTGTAGATCAGCTATTTTAGCCGAATGTTTGCCCCAGAATAGGGAGGCTACGGTTCTGCACTGTAGGTGAGTGAGTGCTCCTCTAATGTTGTCTTTCTACCTCCGCCATCAGTTTTGTGATCTTGTACGTGATGGCACGAGATGCAGATGAAGGGGAGAACGGTCGGGTGTCGTACAGGATCCAGGCAGGAAACAGCGTTGGGCGCTTCAGTCTCAACCCTAACACTGGTAAGAGTAAAACCCAAAGATCTACTCCTATCGAATGCACTGACTACATCACTACATGATCACATGATTCACATCCCCCTGGGTTTGGGGGGGTGCGCACGCTTTTCCGACACACCAAAGATCCGAAGCGGGGGGACATGCGATGCGATGCGAAAAAGCGATGGTCCGACATGCGCTGCTCCCGTGCTTGCGGTTAGGGTTAGGTTAGGATTGAGGTTTCGGATCAATAGTACTGTATGTCGGAACTAAAGCCTGCACCCGGGTTTGGGTGCCGCTCAAGAGGACCTGTGTCCCATGTTATCCCTTCTATGCATTATGTGTCAAATGATCTTTCATGGGGGCATGTTTATTATACAGTAACAATATTTGCTGCTGTCCACAAATGCTTGCTCAGGGGGGAAACATATTGGATGTCTGCTCTATGTACAGTAGTGTCCTGAGACAACCTGTGATGCATTTAGCAAAAACACATTTATAAAAATAGCAGATATAGCAGGCTATTTTAGCTATTTGACGTACAAAGAAGTAGTAGGGCTTAAGTGGGTTTTTTGTTTTGTTTTTGTTTTTACAAATCGAACCTTGGACTGAGATGGACATTTCAGAGACATTTCAAAGACACTCGCTCTGTCTTTCGGCTGCTAATGGAACATTAGCTCTGCAACAGACAGATATACTGCAAGGAGACGTTGAAAATCATGGTTTCTTAAGTGCTTTGACAACCGCAATTTAGGCCAGTGAGTGTCTTAATGAATGCCTGTGTGAGATGCAAAAGTGCAGACTACGCGCCTTAATATGCCTGCTTTATCAGAAAGTCAAATTATTTCTTCTGAAAGTCAGTTCCATCTCTGAGAAACAGCCAAACAGCCAAACCACACATTCAGCGTAACACCCAAGAGAAGCGCTCCATGATCATGGAGTCTGTGTAGCTGACTACTATCATTTGGCCCAGATGCAACACCCAAAAATGGTTATACACTAGCTGTTATAGATGGTGGTGATATCATAGATTCCACATAGACTGGGATGTCACAAGAAATTATATTAAATTTACACTCCATCAAGCCATCATTAGGGTGAATTCCACCACGTCATTACTCATCAGCAACTCTGCACTGATTGATTTAACACAATCAAAGACACTTTCCCCTCATGTCTTCATGAGTGATAGATAACCATCATCCCACCCATAGAAGCCCTCTGGGCGAAAATAACTTTCCAGAAGGCTGCAATTACCCACTGAAGTGTGCTTTCTACAGGGTCCCAACTGCTAAAACACTCATATAACCCCCATAACCCTTCTTTACTAGACCATCTCTCAATGCCTAAGAGTGATATTTCTCTTGAATAATGCTTTGGTGTTCCTTGCATTGACGGATTTGTTCATGGGAACCAAACTTTATTTGGTCTGGGGATGTAGGGCAGCCTTTTGATATGTTATATGTGCGTGTGTGATCGTTGCAATTTCTCCATCATCAGAACTGGGTATACCGTGGGCCAGTATAGGCTCCGGCTGCGATGGGATTAGGAGCCGTAAGGAGGGGACACTTTAATGCAGCTTCCAGATGGAAGAAACTCCCTCTCTCCTCCAGCACTGTCAAGGGCCTGGTGAATTAACAAGGGCTGATATTCTACTTCTGGTTTGTTTCACGTGCTACGGGGGGGGGGGGGGGGGGGGGGTTAGCTTAGCGCAGCACTGGTTACGGCCAGCAGTTAATGATATCTGTAATGACAGATTAGCATTGTATTGGTGAGACGCTTAACAAACCCACTGGGCACTGTGGGAGCCAATATTAGATGTGTTATATCACCATTAGTAGCGGCCAAGCAGTAATTACATGTGTGCTCTATGCCAGTATGAGGTCTACATTACTTCGCTTAAACCCTACTTTATTTTCATTTACAGTACCTCGAACGGCTATTATATATAACGGCCAAAAATGTCCTGTAGGCCTATATCTTTTGGATAGAATTTGGAAAATAATGTATAAAATATCATATTTTATATGCATAACATGAATATATCGAGATATATGCATAATAAATTATTTCCGGCATTCAAAATATTGTATCAAGTACATTTTGGGGCTCATTTCTGTATATTTGGAAACAAAATAATGTTTTTAAACTCCCTTGATTGATGGTTTGAGTCAAACACAATGAGCCACAATTCCATCAAAGAACGCAAAGTACACAAACAGCCAACCTCAAACAAACGTCAGCACCTCAGACGTGTGTGTGTGTGTGTGTGTGTGTGTGTGTGTGTGTGTGTGTGTGTGCGTGCGTGCGTGCCCTTCCATGTGTGCATAATGCATATGTTTGGCCTTTTGCGGCAATCATAAATTACACACTTCTCGCAGCACAGCAGCATGCCAGCTAAACTAGCAGACTCTGCTGTGAATTATCATCGTACACACACAGATATGCAAACACATAAAACAGTAAAACACATGCACAAAAATGCACGTGTGCGCACTGTGGTGCACACA
Organism: Protomyctophum bolini; assembly: GCF_963924005.1. Taxonomy (NCBI): domain Eukaryota; kingdom Metazoa; phylum Chordata; class Actinopteri; order Myctophiformes; family Myctophidae; genus Protomyctophum; species Protomyctophum bolini. Next base: position 20,163,034 of record NC_137874.1, on the reverse strand, counting down.
CGCATGCACACACACTCAGATGCACGTACTTGGCGTTCTCGCTCACCTTGGCTGACCCCTCTGCTGTTGGGTGTTGACAGGGGTGCCGAGCGTAGGAACACATTGGATCTCGGAACCAGTCTATCCTTAATGTAATTCTCTCTCTCTCTCTCTGTTTCTCTTTCTGTCTGTCTGTCTGTCTCTCTCTCTCTTTCTCTCTATTTATCTCTATCTCTCTCTCTCTCTCTCTCTGTCTCTCTCTCTCTCTCTCTCTCTCTCTCACACACACACACACACACACACACACGCACGCACGCACGCACGCACGCACGCACACAAGCAGATTTATGGACTCGTATTGTCTTACAGACCGTATAGGAAAGAAAGAAAAAGACTAACATTTAATGTAGCCTACTTTTTTACGAAGGTTATGAGGGCAGACAGATTTGAATCAGGCAACCGTACAGTACTTCCAGTTTGTACAAAAGTATGTGAGTGTCTCTTGGACGGCTGTTATAGCTCGTGCTTGGCCACGTACAGCACATTAAAAACACACAGTACTGTATGATGAATGATTACATGTCATCGTTTCATCTCAAATCACAGTTGGATGGCCTGAGTGAGCGTCTGTGGATGTCTGATTTACTAGTAGGCCTACATTATAGTCGTACAATGGTGCGCATGGTGAAAATAGCCGATCTACAAACTCACAACATTTTGAGTGTATAGATCAGCCATTGTACAACGGGGTATATGAAATAAGGCTTTATTGTGGAAACTCACATAAAGCAAAGCTGTAAGGCTTTGTTTTTACTGGACCACAAGGCACATAAATAGTGCCTCTCTCTCAGGTACACAAAATTGCATGTTCACAAGAACCGCTCCAACGTCAACACGCGTGTGTGCATGCACACACACACACACACACACACACACACACACACACACACACACGCTAAACCAAAAGATTCCAAAGGAAAATGGTCATTTAAGTGGAGTGCAGCACAAGGAACAAAAAAAAAGAAAGAAAGTAAAAAGAGAAAGAAAAGAAAAACAAAGTGGAAAGTGGTCATCATAGTGTATCGTCACGATATCCTTTGTTTTGCAGGCTCGCTGTCCATCCTCAAAGCTCTGGACCGTGAGGAACAGGAGATGTACAACCTGACGATCGTAGGAGAAGATCACGGGACGCCCCAGCTGTCCGTCGTTCAGGTGCTGTGCGTGCAGGTCATCGACGTGAACGACGAAGCCCCGGCGTTCCCGTCGGCCGAGTTCGAGACCCAGGTGATGGAAAACCAGGGGCCGGGAACCACGGTCCTGACTGTCACGGCCACAGACCGCGACCAAGGTTGGTTCAGTGATGCTGACAATGTATGGTCGGCGTGGTTTAGGCGCTGTGACCTGAAAGTAGGATGTTTGGATGGAAGGAATTCTTCTCTGTGTCCTCATCTAGCATCAGAAACAGGATCCGTGGGCCACTTCGATATTTGCTTTCATATGCAGAAAAGGCGTGTTTTTAGTAAATAGCACTTAAAAGCGGGCTCTTGTGTTTTCGAAAGGAACAAAAGAAAAACGAAACGCTTCGCAGAGTTCCCAGGTCTTTCCACAGAGTTACAGCCAAACATACCAAAGCAAATAAAAGAAAGGTTCCACTCTGGAGCCTGCGCAGGCACACATTTGGATGGGCCTTTGTGTGTGTTGGCCCGCGAGAATAAATTAATATCATTACAGGTTTAGATCAAGTTTATATGCTGAACGTTAGAAGAACAAGAGAGGCTCCAAAGATTCAGTCCAGGAAGAATTAGCAAAGCAAACAGGTGCAGTTGCTAGCACCTTGCCTTGACATCTAACATGTAGCTTATGAACTCGTGCCAGAGTGACATTAAAGAGACTGTAGCAAATGTAAACAGTGGAGAGAGAGAGCGAAGCTAATGGAGGAAGGAACTGAATCCCTCTGCAACAAACCACATACTAAGGGCCTTTTCACAGCTACAGTAGTATTATTTTAAATTAATCAAACTCAGTTATTTTAGCGTGAAATTATATATATATAAAAAGGTTAATTTGCAAGGCTGAGATAGCACACAATGGAAGTTCACACCAGTTACCAGTTACAGTAAATGACTACCTGCATAAAATGAATGGGGACAAATCAAGAGCGATGGTGGTTTTCTAACATGCTGACGTAGACATCATCTCTGCATGTTCATCTGCCTTATCCAGGCTCTAATGGTCATGTGACCTATGGAGGCGTGACAGAGGAAGGTTTCGTTATCAACCCTGTGACAGGCGTCATCACCACCACCAGAGAACTGGACAAAGAGCTTCATGACCACTACACCCTCACTGGTAAGGTTGATTATATCCTTTGTTGTCCACCCCCTTTGTTTGCTCATGTATTATTATGTCCACATTCATATTCATTAGTACCACATTTAGTCATATTCATATGAATCAGAACTGTAATGATTCACTTAACTCACGATACGATTCGAATCACGATATTAGATTCACAATACGATTTGTCATGATGTTTTAAATACAAAATTATTTCCCAGTTAACTACAACTGCAAACAAGCTTGTTTTGTATTAAATCAATTTAAATCGTAACCTGTTTGAATGTATTTAAATTGAATAGAACATGGAATTTGGAGTTTGTCACTTGATGAAGTGTATATAGGGCTTCAAGGACAACATAGAGGTGTACATAGTTTATCTTGATGAAGTGTACAGTATATAGGGCTTCAAGGACAACGTACAGGTGTACATAGTTTATCTTGATGAAGTGTATAGGGCTTGAGTATGTTTATTTTTTTTATTTGACAGGGGCAAAGCTCATTAATCAACATGTCAGTTTTCACATCAATGTAAATGGGCCAGAGTTAGCCGAAGCTAAATTTCATCTGTAGTCCCTGGGCAGGCTCTTAAAACATTAATGATGAAAAGGACAAAGTGTAGTGTGCCTGCACACAACACCATGCGTTGATGCCATGTGTGCATATGTGCAAGCACCCAACATCACGTCCATACAAAAACACAATACAATACAGATAAAAGAAAGACAAAGTGTAGTGTGCCTGCACACAACACCATGCGTTGATGCCATGTGTGCATATGCGCAAGCACCCAACACTACGTCCATACAAAAACACAATACAGTACAGGAACAGATCGACATGGTACAAGGGACAGAACAACTGCAAGTGAAGTGAGAAATGACACCGGTGATAAATACGAAATAGTGCTGTTACTCATGATTACAAATTTGAGTTGTTTTTAGCTACCTTCTCAGGTTGAATTTGAAGGTCAGATAGTTGGAGTTATCCGCGTAGCTCATTGCCAGTTGACCTCAGTGTCCTTGACCTTTGACCGCCAAATTGCAGCATGTGTCAGATATTGAGTTAGAGACGTAATATATGAAGTTCTATGGCCATGTATTGAGATTTGATACAGTGTATCGAGTCACTGGAAACAGACTGACTCTGATAGATAGACCTTTATTAATCCCGAGGGAAATTCTGTCATCGTATAGCAGCAACATGCACACACAGACAGACAGACAGACAGACAGACGGACAGCTCAGCTAATTATATACAGTACTATATTTGTGTAACACTCATACTGTAGATGGATTGCACTATTATAGCTCAGCTTGTTTCACAGCAGCTCTAGCATTGATGGAAATGGAAAGAGGAGTAGGCCTACATGACATGAGTAAGTAAATACATGCACAGAAATACCCACACATGAATAATCACCCATGTCTTTCCAGTCTATGCCAGGGATGGAGGGCTGCCTCCTAACTTTGCCACGGCGGTGGTACGCGTGGAGGTGCAGGATGTGAACGACAACGCTCCAGTGTTTGCAAAGCCCTGGTACAGACTGGAGGTACCAGAGAACATGGACCCAGTGGAGCTCTGCTACCTCAAGGCCACAGACCCTGACTCTGGACCCAACGGAGAACTGGAGTACAGGATCACTGGTATGTGATTGCGTGCGTGCGTGTGTGCTGGTGTGTACTTGTGTACGTGCGTGCATCTGTCTGTCTGTCTGTTTGTCTTTCTGCGTGCATGCGTGTGTGTGTGTGTGTGTGTGTGTGTGTGTGTGTGTGTGTGTGTGTGTGTGTGTGTGTGTGTGTGTGTGTGTTTACTGTACCTGTGGTGTGGGGTAATTATGAATCAAGAGTGATTCATTTGATTATGTGTGCACGTGGGTCTGCATGTACTGTATTTGCACTATACCATGTGCACATGTGTAAGTGAGTCATTATTACACAAGTGATAAGCACTCCCTTAACAGTACTAACGATTAAAGTTCCATGAAATTAGAGTGTTTATGGACAGACGATGTTACATTGACACTGAGCAGGGACCATAGTCTACTTGCAGACTGACATATTGACTGTGCGTATTCTCCTGCAGCCATCCCATATGGACCATCAGACATGCATGTCTGCTGGTCCAGACGGCATTCAGACGCTGCTCTGTCTTATTTCACAAATATTACAGCTCATTTCACTCAAGGGGCTGACAAGTGTGTGTGTGTGTGTGTGTGTGTGTGTGTGTGTGTGTGTGTGTGTGTGTGTGTGTGTGTGTGTGTGTGTGTGTGTGTGTGTGTGTGTGTGTGTGTGTGTGTGTGTGTGTGTGTGTGTGCGTGTGCGTGTGCGTGTGACTGAGATGATGTGAATAGATCTTTTGTGCCAAATAGACATGTCAAGGTTATGCTGTATGTAATGAAATGATCTGGGTCTGAGATGGTTGTATTGAACTCGTCCTTTTCTCCTCCATCACTCTCTCTCTCTCTCTCCCTCCTCTCTATCCCCTTTTCTTCTCTCTGTATTATTCTCGCTACCTCCCTTTCACTTTTTTCTATGTCTCTTGCTCCCTGTCCCTCTCTTTCACCTCCCACCCCCGCTAATCTCTCTCCACGTCTCCTCCACCTTACCTATGTTTCTCTCTCTCTCTCTCTCTCTCTCTCTCTCTCTCTCTCTCTGACCGTCCACAGCTGGAGACCCTGACGGTGACTTCCATCTTGAGGCCAGCCGGGGGGCCCTGTCCTCCTCGCGGGCCTTGGACCGGGAGAGGAAGGCGGTGTACACCCTGGAGGTGGTGGCAGTGGACGGAGGAAGCCCCGCCCTCAGCACCACGGTGACGGTGGAGGTGAACGTGTTGGACGTGAACGACAACAGCCCGGTGTTCGGCAGCGGCAGCTACTCCGTGGAGGTGTCGGAGGACGCAGCGGAGGGCTCTCAGGTCCTGCAGGTCAGACTGGGATGAGAATTACAGTACAAATGATTAGAACCAGTTTGTTTATGTCAGCGGGCACTTGTGGGGTGAAGGTGGCCCAATTAGCAAACCCTCTACTGAAGACGAAGCACTAACACCCTGGGCCAACAGTATATACTGTACTTTGTTAACCAGGGTCCCCCAGGCCTCTATGTTAACACCTCTTTTGCCAGGGAACTTTTCCTAATAAAGGCGCTAGAGGGCCGCCTTCCATTACCCCCCAAAAACCGGGAGGCATAATCTTCCATTATTACGTCTGCTATACGTCAGGCCTGAAATGGGTTAAGACAATTTAGAGCCTCCTGTGCTTCGCCGTATAGGTGACCGCCACGGACGCTGACGACGAGCTGAACGGGAGAGTTCTGTACTTCCTCAGTCAAGAGGCACACGGTGCGTTCTCCGTGAACGAGAACACTGGCCGCATCGCCACGTCGGCCCCTCTGGACCGGGAGAGGAGGGCTTCATACAGCTTCCAGGTGTTTGCTGTGGACCTCTCCCCCGCTGATCCCAGGAACTCTTCTGCTCAGGTAACGGAAGAACTGGCAGACATGACTTCATCAAAGTTGGTTAGTTTCTTTCAAGGCACTGGACTTGGACGGTGAACAAGTGGACTTTATACTGCACTGCATCACAGTACATTTTTCTCATTTGGATTCCACGAGACAAAATAATTTGTCAATGTTTTTTATGCACTAGTACAATTATATCCGTAACTCCCTCTTTTGTGTCCTTCCCCCACTCTCCCCCAGGTGACAGTCAGCGTCCTGGACGTCAACGACAACGCTCCCTTCTTCATTCAGGATCCACTGGTCATCGAGGTGTCCAGCAGCCGGGCTCAGCAGCGCGTCCTGGCCACCATGAAGGCAGAGGACAAGGACTTCGGAGCCAATGGCTCCATCTATTACCGTTTTGCCGCGCCGGTGAAGGGCTTCAGCATCAACTCGCTGACGGGGGAGATCCAGGCCACCGAGCCCCTGGGGGGGCTGACCCAGACACAGAGGACCCTGATCGTGGAGGCTATGGACCAGGGCAGCCCGGCCCAGTCCTCCCAGGGGGTGGTGGTTATTTATGTTAGGGAGGTGGAGTACAATGGCATCCGCTTCTCCAGGAACGCCAGGGACGTCAGCATACAAGAAAATGCTGTCAAAGGTTAGACTCCTGTTATTGGATTTTCCCTGTTTGTGACGATGACTGAAATGTCCCTCAGCAATATTGATAAAGCACATTAATTAAATGCACATAATTATCCTGTCTATTTTATCTTGTATAACATTATCACATTACTGTCTTGTCCTTTTTCACCTTCCTCACCTTACCTTAACCTCGTCTTACCTACCTTCTCTGTATCTTTCCATTTCCCTGAATGCAGGTACCGCAGTGGCCCAGGCTCAGGCCCAGCACCCAGACGGCACACGTAGAGGCATCAGCTACAGCCTCTTCAGCGGTAACAAAAGGCACGTCTTCAGCATCAGTTCCTCGACAGGTGAGACCATCACATTGAAAACAATACCTCGTCTGCTTCCTCAGATATTATTACCCTTGATTTCTACTTGGTTGCGTTCAGTCTTGCGGGCTGAAAAACCCATGATTCCTACTGTATGTGCTGTATAGTATCAGTATGTAATCGGTATTGATGCATTCCTCCTCACATTAAACATTCAGTTCTGTGTGTCTTATTCCTGTCTCCACTGTGTCTTCCAGGTGAAATCCAGGTGCAGAGCTCCAAGGGGCTGGACTTTGAGGACACGCCCAGACTACGCCTAGTGGTGAAGGCTGAGACGGTGTCCTCCACCTCCTTCATGGCCGTCAACCTCATTCTCCAGGACGTCAACGACAACCTGCCGCGCTTCCATCTTCAGAACTACGTGGCCTATATGAGAGAGGCACAGGGATATGAAACTCCCATCATACAGGTATTCATTACTCAACCATTTTCATTCAGGTATGGATGGAGAGTTGTGAATTAGAGTCAATCTACAGTAGTCCAAAAAGTGGCATAGATTGTTATCGTGGATCGGGAATTAGTTAGTTGGGGATAGAAATCTTTCCAGTGAAGTGTACGCATAAATTCTTGTCCTCTCCCCCCCATCTTGAAACCAGGTGGTGGCTGAAGATGTAGACCAGGGCCAGAATGGTCAGGTGACCTACTCTATCCAATCATCAGGCATGAGTGGCTTGTTCAAGATCGACCCGGTGACAGGAAGCATCACCACGGCCGCCATCATGGACCGGGAGATCTGGACCCAGACCAAGTGAGAACAGATCTGTGGTTTGCATAAACAAAACCGCGAATAGTTTTGCTGTTGCGTTTGTAATTTCTAAAGAGTTAAGAATTGGTTTCATGCTCAGTGGATATACAAAGCCTGCTAGGAACAAAATTGTTGTCAAGAAAAAGAAAATTGTTTATTGCTTGTAAACACATAGAGGAAAAAATAGCACATGCATCGTAAATCCGCCTTGCTGAGCTATTTTGTGTTTAGATAGCTGGTGAGGAGGCTGATAGGATGCACTGGATGGACTCGCACCACTGCAAACGCATATCTGCATGCCAGATGGAATGGACTGCCAAGGCGCAATTTTAGACCATTTAAATCAACTGCTGTTTCCCGTGACATTTTCATACTGTTCGGTGTGTTGCTTTCGCAACAATGTATATGTCGTCGTTACCCTGTAACGGCATACATCAATGTGTAAATCAAAAAAAGGGGGTCCTAGAGCCGGGTCATGATTTAATGCTTTTGAATTCCCAGAGAGCCGCCCGTCATTCAACATGACATGACGGATGACGTGTTCTCCTTTGATAACTTTTCAGAAGAGTGATATATAGCTCTTCCCTATATTCCTCCTCTTCTCCTTCATATCCCTTTGAAAATCCTCCCTTTGAACTGACGTAATTGTGGGGAGGCAATAAGAGAAGACATTTTCTCAGAAAACAATCTTGATATTTGTTTTACGTACCCACAGGCTTGTAGTCACGGCAACCGACAGAGGTAGTCCCCGATTGGCTGGTTCAGCTACGCTGACAGTGATCATCGTCGACCAAAATGACAACAGCCCCACTATCCCCTTGCCCCTGGAAGTTCACATCCCAGAAAGTAAGTGTACAATACATATGATAGTAACAAAATTGCTTTGTCTTATTAACATTACATGCATTTGTCACTGTAATACCCTTTTTGCTGGACTTCCCGAAAAGACTGTTGGAAGACTACAGCTCGTTTTAAGATACTGCGGCCAGGGACGAACAGATCACTGTATTTACAAGTCTTTAAATGCTGTGGCTCCTGAATACATCTCTGACCTTCTCACTACCTAGTATGAACTCATCAGAAGTCTCAGATCATTAGGCACTGGTCAACTGATTGTGTAGTAACATCTAAATCTGTTGATGGTAGTATGGTACATTTAGTCAGTATGGTCCTATACTCTCTGGAGAAAAAACAACAACAGCAACCTGATGTGCTACTGTTCTTCTATCATCTATTTTTTTCCAGGCCTTTGATTAGTTAGTAGCCTAGTAGCCTGATATAATACCAAAAAGTGAAGCCAGACAACAAATAACTAATGCTTTAGTATTATTTCCCTCTTTCTCTCAGACACACTGATTGGTACAGAGATCACCCTGGTGACCGGCAATGATGTTGACTCCAGCCCGGCTCTGTCCTACACGCTGCAACTCGACCCGTCTTCCTTGGGCAAGTTTGGGATCCATCGCTACAGTGGAGGAGTGTCCCTCACTGCCCCGTTGGACTTCGAAGAGAAGACCTGGTATACTGTGACCGTCAGAGCAACGGACTCCCAGCACCACACTGAGGCTAACATTACCATAGTGGTGGAAGACATGAACGACAACACACCTACATTCACTCAAGACCTCTATCAGGTACCAGGGAGTGACAGTAATTTATTTTACATGGACAATATTTATTCAATCAGATTGAGAACATTCAGATCAGAGATCACCTTCCTATCAGAACGGATCTTCGGATCAGACCGGATATTCTCTTCCAATTGAGGAATTTTTATTCTGATTGGGGTGTCATTCTGACTAGTGGAATATCAGGGTCCATTTATTGCGACCAAAGGTCGCAGTTAACTATGGAATCGTGCATTTCCCGTCAGTGTGTCGAGCACCATCAGTGTGTTGGTCGGGCCCAGGTCTTGTGATATCAAGTCAGGGATGGAGATGTGGACTCTGGAGACCCTGATGTCATAGTAAATGCAACCTCAAACCCTTAGATCTCCATATAAGGGTCCGGAAATGAAGTCCCTGCCATACCTGGGCCCTCATCAAACCCTGTACACTCAAGAGAATGTCCCTGCTACCACCCATAGATCTCCATATACTGTATGGAGCTGACCTGTTCTGACATTTAAAGCATAATATCCACATTTTCAATGTTGAGGTAAAATTTGAGTTTTGTTCAAGCCATTATTGTACTGCACACCCAGCATCTCCATTGTTTGGTGTAAGGAGGTCACTAGAAAAACAGATAACCAAGGGTACATGAATGGCATCCATCAGGGAACTGGAAACCAAGCGGCACATCATTGGTGTTTATACTACTTGCACTTTATTTACCCTGATTAGCAGAGGTGTGTTTTTACTTCATTGAAGCATGAACACTGATTTATGTATTCCATACTAGCACCTGCAGGACGGTGCAACAGTGAATGCCCTGCATACAGTACATACTGTAGTAGACCCTGAGCTTTCCCAGGTCTTCACACCTTGTTAAATTTGATAGTCAGAGGGATTTAGCCCCAGAGGCTAATATTTCCCAGGGGACTGCTTCTTCACATACTGTACACATACAGCCATGCATGCACATACATTACAGTACACATTCTGGCACAGGCAGTAGACACACATTCATCATACCTGCTTGCACACACACATGCACGAACAAAAGTGTGTGCATGTGCGCACGCGCACACACTCAGTGGGGTTGATGATAGTTAACTGGCTAATCTCAAGAATGTGGCTCAGCTGGGGGAAAAGCTGCAGAGATGAACTCGTAATATTTATTACTGTGTCTCAGGAAATGACCTCAGTGTTAGCACAGGCTCAAGAAAAACAGGAACTAGGATATAAAATCTAATTTTCCAAGTTTCCCTCCAACCTCACCGCTACGCTGACGGAACTGGAAATTTGATTATTGATGGGTTCCGTTAAGACTTGTTTTTCCTAGCTTTTTTGTGGCGCTTTAAGTGTTTTTCTTTCAATTTTCCCTTTCCTTTGGTTCTCAGGTAACTCTGCCTGAGCACACGCCACCAGGCAGTCCAGTTGTCACGGTAACGGCAACCGACAGAGACTCAGGAGAGAATGGGAAGATCACCTACAGGGTGATGTCATCTACCCAGGAGGGCTTCTATATTGACCCCAGTAATGGTAGGTCTCCACAAGCATGGTTTGATTTAACTTCAGACTCTGTACTCAATGTAACATATAAAAGCACCCTGGTGGCTCAAGCACATAATTCACACTGATCTGAGCTGGGTTCAAATACTTCTCCAAAGAAATTAACCGGAGTCTGACCTCGGGTGATTTTTTTCCGAATAGGTCCTTATTATTATACTATTTACCATTTCTGTTTAATCTGTGTGACAGAGCTGGACTGTACATACCGGTAGTTTTGAATTGTACTTGCCGATAAGATAATTGACAAAGATTTCAAACTATATGTCAAACTTATTTTTTGAGGGGTGCTAGCCCCTCCTATGCCCAGCTTTGTGTGTGTGTGTGTGTGTGTGTGTGTGTGTGTGTGTGTGTGTGTGTGTGTGTGTGTGTGTGTGTGTGTGTGTGTGTGTGTGTGTGTGTGTGTGTGTGTGTGTGTGTGATGATAAGAGTGTGATTCTTGAGGGGCGCTAGTCCCTCCTATATCCAACTTTTGGTGTGTGTGCACCAACTTTGTCCTACACAAACATTAAAATGCCATTGTCAATGAATGGACAATTTTTTTTGTCAAATATGTTTTTATTGAACGGATTATAAATTGTTACAAACATTATGATATGAAATACATTTCTTTAAATGAAAGAAAAAATACAAGACAAAAAAGATAACCCTCCCACCCATACTGCTCAGTGACACCGCATACTATACAATAAGATGATAGAAAGCTCATGGAAAACATCTGAAAGGAAAATGGCGTACAGTCAACCATATCAATGGTATCCTATCCTGTCTATTAATCATTTCTACTCAGGTAATGGACTAATACCTTATTACTGTACTAGTCATTTCATTTAGCCAGTGCTTAAATGCAGGAGCCTCCTCCTTCTATGAATGGACAATTTTTAGTGTTTGTGTAAACAGAAGCATTGTGTAACACAAACATTGATGACCTACAGTAGGTGAGGATACAAATTCTGATTTGCCGGAATGAGATGACGTATGATGATGTACGATGATAAGAGCGCCCCTCACTTCACACGGGTGTGATTGTATTGTATTAAATTAAATGGATGCTGTGGCTACTATTTTAGATCACTAATATAAATGGTAAATGGGAATGAAACAAGTGTTCTGATTGGTCGAGACCAGGCTTTTCTCTTCGCAGATGAGTAATGCTGGGACCGATCAGAATGTTTAAATGTTGGCAAACAAAAACAAAAAATATTAAAAACATCGACTACCTTTTTTCACCGACAAAAACGAAATAAAAAACAAATAAAATCTAGGCTACAGTATGATGACTAAACTAAGCAAATATATTGACAATTTATTCACCAAATAAGAACTAGACTAAAATGTAGGATGTGCTTAAATTCATTTAGAAAATGTTTCAGATGTAAAGAAAAAACTTCTGAGATGATGGAATGAGGAATGGATGATGATGATGGTCATGGAAGGGGAACCTTCTGAAATGGGCATTATATAATCAACTTAGAAAAGAAAAAATAGGTCAAAATGACCTCTCAGTCATGCGAATGTTAATAAAGAAAGGCTTTCATTGTACAGGTTTGCTCCAGTGCCCTCTTTCTTCATGCCTTATGAGTTCTGCTCCTGATATGGACTGGATCAGGCTGGCTTAGGCACGGTGGAACTCCCCATTGACACCCACCATTAATGTTATATTATCCTCATCTGTGTTTGCCTGTCAAAATGGGTACTGTGGTGAAAGATATGGGTGGAAAAGGTGCCGTCTACCTTTAAATTAAATTAATCAAATGTATGAACACAAAATATGATTATGAATGTGAATGTCTTCATCTGATTTAATTCTTCCGAGTCACATAATATGTGGAAGAATTCAATCAGATGAAGACATTCACAGGCGGAGTTAGGCTCAGACGTAGCCTATATTATAGGCTACGTCTGAGCCTAACTCCGCCTGTCTGTGTTCCTGCCTGTGTAGGTACGCTGTTCATCAATCAGAGGGCAGAGTTTGACCCTGAGCGTCCGTCAGTCAACATTGTGATTGAGGCTCGTGACGGAGGCTCCGTCGCCCTCTCCTCTCTCACCACCGTTCAGGTCCAGATCTCTGATGTCAACGACAACGCTCCTATCTTCCACCAATCAGAGTATAGGTGAGTGACTTTATGTTGATCTGAACATGGAAAGATGTTGCACTTAGGGAGAGGATAAAAACATCTGTACACTGTATTATAGTTTCAAATTACTTACTTGTATGTATGGCGCAACGTTTCGACTTTTAGGTCTTCATCAGGCAAATATAATATAATAATATAATCAATATTTACCTAAAGGTTGAAACGTTTGAAAAGTAAGCACTTTGTAGCTATAAAACAGTGTGCAGATGTTTTTATCCTCTCCTTGATTCTCGCCTTGATGTCCAGCACCTGGCCTAAATACAGGTATATGATGTGCATTGTGTACACAATCCTCTCTAAGATGTTGCTCTTAAACATTCTCAAGTTTGTAAGGGAATGAGATGAGATGACATCACATAACATAACATAACATAACATAACATAACATAATTCAGAATGAAAAGAATAGTGTAGTGATAAGGCTACAAAAGATGGACAGAAAATATAAAGCAAATAAGAACAACTTGGTACAGTATGCACTGTTGTAATGATTAAACTTCTCTTTGTTTTCAGGGCCACGGTCTCCGAAGACGCCATCCCCGGGGCAACCATTCTGACCCTCGAGGCCTTTGACAGTGACCTCTCCCGAGAGAACTGTGGGTTTGATTTTGCCATTGCCAGCGGCAACGAGGGGAACATGTTCCAGATCGAAAGCAGCGTGCGCTTCCTGGAGGGGCGGGGCTTCCAAACTGTCGGAACACTGCTGTTGGCCGAGGGGCTGGACTTTGAAGCCATGCCGCTCTACAATCTCACGGTGGTGGTATCAGACCGCGGCATGCCCCAGAGAAGCTCCAGTGTTGCTGCAGTGATAACAATCGGCGATGTGAACGATAACCCACCAGTGTTCAGCAGAGCGGAGTACACAGTGTCTCTGAGCGAGGGGGCTGCCGCTGGTACTGAAATTATAAGACTCACTGCCACGGGTGAGTGAAAGCGTTTGATGGTATCTAATGTACTCACAACATCCTGAATGATCTATTTCCCTCTCCTTCACTTGTGTGACAGTAAATGTATTGCTCTCTTCTCTCTCCTTTGTCAGATCCAGACTCAGCGCCCAACGCAGAGGTCCAGTACACCATTAGCTCAGGGGATGAGATGGCCTTGTTTATTGTGGACCAGTGGACTGGGGCCCTGCGACTCCAGCGGCCACTCGACCGTGAGCACCAGCCTACCCACGCTGTCATCATCCAGGCCTCGGATGGCCAGGGACACTTTGCCCTGGCTCCTGTCATGATAGAGGTGAAAGACGTGAACGACAACCATCCATTCTTCCCGGTAGAAGTGCTGACCGCCAGCATCCGAGAGAACCAGCCGGTCAACTCGGCCGTGACTGTCCTCCATGCCATAGACCACGACACGGGGGTCTTCGGCCAGCTGAAGTACTACCTAGTGGAGCGGTCCGGTCCAGGGAAAGACAGCTTCACTGTGGACCAGAACTCAGGGGAGATCAAAGCCAAATCATCCTTTGACTTCGAGAAGGTCAACTCCTTTAACTTTGTAGCTTTGGCAGTGGATGCAGGCAACCACTCGGCCACTGTGACAGTGCAGGTATTCGTCACAGGTGAGGATGAGTATGACCCACTGTTCAGTTCTCCCGACTTCTCCTTTGAAGTCCCAGAGGGGTCTAAGAAAGGCCATAGCATCGGCCAGGTTCTGGCCAACGACGAGGATGGAGGGGTGGATGGCATCGTGCTCTACTCCCTGCCTACCATGTCTCCATACTTTGATGTCAACAAAACCACTGGTGTCATCTTCCTAAAGGTGGACAGCTCTGGTAGTAGCAGTGGGGGGCGCTCCAAACGGGAAACCCGGTTGATGAATATGGACGTGGCAGCCCACAGCCCACTGGACACATCCCGCACCGCAACCGCCCAGGTCTCCATTGACGTCACCAGCACCAACTTTGGCGTGGCTCCCGACGTGAACATCCTCCTGGTCAGCGTCATCGCCGTGTCCCTGGGAGTCATTCTGCTCCTGGTGATCATGGCGGTTGTGGTGTTCCTGGTCAAGTCGCGTCGCAGGAAGAAAGCCCAGGATACAGGGAATAGAACAGTTGCTTCGGGAACCGCCTTGCAGAATATGGATGATCCCAAGTCAGGCTCTGCAGGGGAGAGGATCTACCACCAGGCCTTGCCGGGATACGCTGCAGATGGGACAGGGGCGGGTGGGGGACAGTACCCCAGAGGGGGTTCCCTGGACCCCTCCCACTCCAGCGGGAGAGGCTCTGCTGAGGCGGCGGAAGATGACGAGATCAGGATGATAAATGAATACCCGCGTGTGGCCTCCATTACCTCATCCATGCAGGAGCACATCTCGGCCAGAGGGCCGGACTCTGGAATCCAGCAGGACGCCGACCAGCTCTCAGACATCTCCTGTGAGCCCGCGGCCTTGGAAGGCAGTGCCTGGTTCAAAGGGAAGAAGCTGGGCGGTAGCATCAGTGGAACCCTGCTGTCTGGTCAACTCCCAGTCTACAGGGACGAGGGAGGGGGCTATCTAACAGCGGGCCGTGGCCTCAACATCACCCTGCCCAAGGATTATGCCTTCCCAGAGGATGGCAAACCCATGGTAGATGGCTCACTAACAGCTATCGTGGCCAGTGATGAGGAGCTGCGCGGAAGCTACAACTGGGACTATCTTCTCAACTGGTGCCCTCAGTTCCAACCTCTGGCAAACGTCTTCACAGAGATCGCCCGGCTGAAAGATGAAACTGCCCACCATAACCAGAACCCACGTCAGCCCTTCCAGCCCAAACCCAAAATAGATCCCAAACCTCGGATTGACCCGCCACCGCTCATCACGGCAGTGGCACACCCGGGGGCTATGTCCGTTCCCCCTAAGGTCCCTGTGATTGGACGGACATTCCCACACTTAGCCTCGCTGCGCAGGTCCCCCATAAGCCACGAGGGCTCCATCTCGTCAGCGGCCATGTCCCCCAGCTTCTCTCCCTCCCTCTCCCCCCTGGCAGCTCGATCGCCCGCCGTGTCTCCCTTCGGAGTCAACCAAGGCCCCTCGGCATCTATGATTAGCACCAGGGAGCCCTCGCTGGACCACAGCCCTGACCATGAGATGAGGATATGAGAGTCAAACATAGTAGTTTGAAAACATACATTTTGCAGATGGATGGAAAACTGAACAGTGATTGAAGAGAAGAAACATGAGTGAGGTTAGGTGAGAGTATCAGTTTTACTGTGCTCAAAATTATGTAGTAGGAGAACTTTTACGACATGTTACTGACAGTTTCACAAATCTATGAATAGTAACATTTGTTTCCGTGTAAGAACGGTTGGCACACTTTGACCATTGACTGGTCTCTTGTCAGTGAGTGATGCTCCATTCCATGAATTTCCAGATGTGGATCTTTGGAACATAAACACTAATGACATGCCCGCACTTCTCCCAGTAACAGATTTCCATTCTTTAAAAGCATTTCTGTCTCACTATCGTTGTACAGAGGTGGAACATGGGCAATGGGCATGGGTTGGATGAGTCCAGCGCCACCCTAACCTTTTCATGAACCACAATGACGCAGGTTTCAAAGAACTGAACATGGGTGACATAGAAGAGATGAACTGACATCTTGGCCAGGATGTACACACGCCACACCCTTCAGTCAGAGATGCCTCAGTGTGTAGATAGACGTGTAGTTTATTTCTCACATCACCTCGCTGGCTGGCCAGAGAGCTACGGATGTTGTTCCTGTCTTTGTGTCTGTGGACTTTTTACACTCCAGTATTGAAGTAGCTGCTTTCAAAATGGCTGCTGAACACATTTTGTGAATGCTAAGGACAAAATGATTCAAATAATGTGTTAAAAAAATATGTTGATGATCCGTTGAATTGCCAATGCATCAAATTACAGAACAGCAACTGAGATTATTGTTTTATTTCTTTATCATTTCAGATGACACTTCTTTTATTTTCACGCCTGTTATTTTTTATATATTTTTATATTGAATTTTTGTTCCCTTAAAATGCCATTAAACCACAAGGAGAGGTTATAGCTAGTTTTCATTGTATTAGTGTATATTTGTATGTATGATAGCTATGGTGTGTATGAGTCTCCTGCCGTTAGGTTTCTAGAGACCCTGTGTTTTCTCGTGACTGTTATGTGAGTGAGGAGGAGACATTTATGTTTTATTATTTATATGAGAAGAAAATCTACTGCCATAGTTCGACAGTAGGGAATCACGCTCAACTCTCACTATGCTGTATTGTTATTTTAAAAAGCCTTTTTTTTGTCAAATTGTAGATCATCCAAAATTACAGCTGAGATCATTTTGGAAAAGTTCAGACAAGATCAAAATCAGGAACAATGTTTGTCAATCTGAACACTAACACGTAGTTAGACTCTGCACTGAGAGAGCTTAATTTATACTTTGTCGTGTGACTGTTCGATACAAATGATGTATTTTCAAATGAACAAGATGGGGTATAACAACAATCGTTAACATAATATTATTTGGGGGTTTTATCCTTGGCCTACGTCAGTTCTACAGTGCAGAATCAGATGGAAACAGATGTTTTGCTGTGAAAGAAGAAGAAGAACACTTCTTGGCCTACCGTATACTGGCAGCGTGCATAAGATATTTACCGCCGGTCTATCCAGTGATTTCAAAATTCAGACAGACATACTGTACACTACAGTACACACAAACGCACACATGCCACACACTAACCTTAGACGGTGTACCCCCTAGGAGCCATGTAATTAAAAGGTCATGTAAAGACTTTTTGGCAGGTTGAAAATAGCTTTAAGCAAGAGGGTCATGTGACAAAGTGTAGAACAAGCCTTTTCGTGTTGGTTGTACAGTTGTGTTTAACAGTGCTCATGCCCTTTGGTACAGTTGTGTTTAACAGTGCACATGCCCTTTGGTATTCAGGGAGAATGCAGTTTTCTGATCACCACTGTGTCTTCGTATGAAGTGCTTCCTAAAGTCAGCTGTGTCATTCATCTTCAAACCTTTTAACTGTGAAGTGGTTCACCTTGACAACACAGAAATAAAATGCAAGACAACACAGAAATAAAATGCAATCCAGAATATTCAAATAAATGTCCCCGAAATATATTTTGGACACTCACATACCGGTATGAGAAGATATATTTTGAGTGGCCATTTTTGGCATATTTTGAGAGTAGCATAATACAGATGTGCCGTTTGAGAACTTCACATGTCCTGCCGTTGGCAATTCGGTAGATTGTCAGTGCATTGTTAGAACATTGGAAAGCCAATGTGTTATGTGTTAATTCTAACATTCCCTGAATAGAAAAAGTTCCTCTGCTGGACACTTCTTTTCAAAAGCAAAGCAGTAGAAGTAGCGAGGCTAATCGGTGAATAAAAGCTGCAGGGAAAACATGCATTTTGAGAAAACTTTCGGGCCAAGATCAGGAAAATGTGAAGAGTTGGAATGGCACGTCTGTACCGTATAATATTGTTTTTGCAGTGTTGGCTGTCAGAGAGCACAAATCAGGACATGGTGAAATGTAGCACATGAGCCACAGAGGTGGAAAGTGAAAATATGACAGTTTCTAGAAGTTCTGAATGCATGAGTCTTGTTGAATTTTTGACTTGGCATCCCAAAACCAATTACAGTATCATCACAGTACCATCTATGTTACCTTCTATGTTTTTTGCATTGTATTTCTACGATGCATATTTCCAGATCTCCGTCCTCGTGGAGGCATGGAGGGAGCTCCTTCTAGCTTCCATGTGTGTGTATCTCATTAAGTGTCCTCTCTCTGTGCCTCCATTGTGTTGGTTCTATCCTGGACATCTGCTAGTGCAGCATGAGGCAGGGAGGCTTTAACACAGTGTACCTTATGGTTCTGAATCCTTAGGTTGGGATTGCGATGATCAGATTATTATCTCTTATTATCAAGGGATGGTTTGGGTTCTACAATACCTCTGCTGCTTTTCCCCATCACATCACTGACCGCCTCATGCGAAGCTGGCTCCTGGTTCGGCCACAAAGCTGCAGTATAATAAATGCCATGAGTCCAAACCCATCACGTCACTGTGTGCTCAACTGGCCGACCAGTGACTTCATGTCTTAGAAACATTTCATTGTTGGCGGACCTCCATATGGAGGCTAGTTGGACAGGACCGTCAGTGACTGCGTGTGCAGCAAAGAAACACAAAATGAGCTGTACAATGTATTTACCACAGCACATAATAAATTCCTACTGATCTTTTTTGACAAATCGGAGTCTGACTTTTCTCTTTAGTTTCTGTCTTTCTTTCGAATTAGAACCAAGCGCTCCAGTGAGGAATTAAAAAGCTATTACAACTTAACAGTGGCCCAGTTATCTGTTCATTGGACTGTTCAATGGTAGCCCTGTAAAGCCGCGAAGTTGGCCTTCATTAAAAGACTATTAGCAGGGGATGGGGAGGGTGGGGGTGCAACTTAGTGCTGGCCAGACTCACAGCAGGCATTCTGGGGGCAGAGAGGCTAGAGAGCCATGGAAGGAGACCCCCACATCCAGTATGGTCCCCATCTGGCATGCAAGGGCAGCAAATATTTCACCTAGGGAATAACAAAGGCGGTGGCTAAGATCTCCAAACAGGAGCTTCAGAAGATGCAGAACGCTGCAGCCTCAGATGAACAACATGTGCATTATGAAACAAACACAACTGCTGTCTTTATGTTTTACATCTGCCTGAACAATATGTTTATATAGCTTAGTATCACACGATAGGACACGTGTACAATAATGTGTGTGTCATTTGTAATAGTTGGAACTGCAGTAATGGCAAACCCCAAGCTTTTGGAATGCTCCAAACTATTTCCCTCCCTCTTGCAATAGTGACCACTATCCATCTTCAAATAGGGACCATCTTTGCAATGGTGACTGTTAAATCTCACATAGCAATTTTCTTTCCAAAATTAATATGTAATATTTGGAAATGAAACGCTTCATTTAATACCAGCAAAAGTCTTGGGTAGCCATGGGGAAAATCTTTTTTGAATCATAACATGCAGTTCTCACACATGATCAGTCCGTATGGTGCACTACTGTCCCAGGCAGCCTAGCCCACATGCAGTTAACACTCGCTTCAGCTGTTCCAGATCATATAAAGGCATATGATGTTGATGTAGCTGAGCAATTATAAAATGTTTATTTCATATGGAGGACAGACGTGTTTGTGTAGCTGCTGGAGGATTTCTGCCTCATTTGGTCATCACACACAGCTATGCAGTGTTTCTCTGTTGTTGTTATGTACAGAGGGAAGTCAGAGCTGGGGTTTAGTCAGGCCGCTTTCTCTGACTCTCCTACATCTTTAATTCACCAAAGACAAGCTAAACTATCCCTGTGGGCGTCTATAAAGAAATGTGTGAATAAAACTAAAATCTTAAAAGCTCTTCTCACTTGCATACATGGTTGAATTGAATTGAATTCTCTAGGCTACACAATTTTACTGTGTGCAGGATCTATACCATTTACTTTGGTAATGGTGGTGCAATGCAGTTTCAAAGCTTGACAGGTCATTGTATATGATTGTGGTCACAAAAAAACAATGAGCAATTGGGCCTGACTCACAGCTGTGTTTATAGCATCACGGATCCCGCTCCCATACCATGTCTGCTCTCTCCCGCAAAAGCTTAGTGCGTGCGCGCGTGTGCACACACACACACACACACACACACACACACACACACACACACACACGTACAGTATGCGTGTATACTGTGTACACACAAACAAACACACACACATGGCCCAGAACAATGTAAAGGACCTCGAGCTGAGAGGCTGATATTGGCCCAAACCCAGCATAACATACTTACTGTACAGTACAGACAAGACATATAGGCATTAGGCAGACAGATTGGCTCAGCCGGACCAGGACCAATCAGTCTGAAGCAGGACTGCTTCCTACACCTGGTGAAGCTGCAGCCCCGCCCAAAACATGGTGATATAATTGCTAGAACACTTATTGATTCAACATGGACGGCAGGGGGCTTCTATTCAAATGTGAATCCATAGTGCTACGCCTGCAGTTCAGAACTTTAAATAGCAATTATGCATGATGACATGAGAATGATGATTCTAATTTATTTAATTCAATTCAGCTGAATTCAATTTCTAACACAGGAACTTTGTTATTGTAAGACTTATAAACATTCGTTCTAAGAAGATCTTGAAGCTTGCAGTATGAGTGAATTTGTTATATATTGTACGTGAAGAATATAATTACCCTATGGCTTGATGACAACTTTACTTTCCAAATACCATAGATAATCTTGCCTGTAAACTAAGGCAAAAGCGTTTTTTTTTTTTTTTACCAGAACAGAGCTAGTTTACCAATGGCATGTAGGGAAAGGGTTATTGGGTTAGTGTTGGACTATGGAGATGTCATCTATGGAAAAGCTGCTCCTTCTGTCCTTAAAGGGAAACTTCACCCTTGTTGCAAAAAAATATATGTTTATGACAATATATGTATAAGGAAGTGAACCCAGTGTCCATGACATCAGAAACAGCTGGGCTCACTGCTAAAATCGAAAAGATCTAAAACCACATATTACACACATAAAGACCACCAGGAAAGTGTTCTAAATCTTCTAAACGTCATTCTGCTCTGCGATTTGTAGCTGGAGAACCGTATAGGACTCATCACTGCATCCCATGACAGAGTGGGTTGGCCTTCCTTGGCCGACAGGCGAAATAAACACCTTATTTGAGTGTTTGTTGGGGACATGGACGGCAGTGGAGGCATGCATGCAGTGTACATCCTAGTACTTGGTAAGAAAACCTCAAACAAATGTTGATGCTTTGATAATTCATTTTGATTATATGGGGAAATATTTTAATTTAATAGTGTCGTTTAATATTCCATTTACAGACTTCAGCAGGTGTGATGTTTTGTGAGGGGGAGCTGGGACGCTGCCCAAGTCAGTAAAGGGTAGAGGAATGGGTTTTAAGAGGGTTTTTGACATGGGGACATTATGTAATGTTAGTCAACTGTTAGCCGCCCTAATTTATCCTCTGCACCACATTCAGTGGAAGCCTTGAATATAATGACTGGGTAGGTTTTAGTTTTTTCTTTAGGTCATTTTGCTATATTTTGTATAATGTAATGAATTTGTATTGAGGGGTAACCAGATGTATTATGTGATCTATTGTAGGAGCTGGAGGACAACTAACCTACAACCTTTCACTGTTTTTCCCACCGTGACATATTCGGCATATTGTATTTAAGACTGGGCTTTGTCAAAGCCTAGTCGGTAGGCGTACTGGGCCATTTTGCTTGCTGTGATTACTTTAATTACTTTATTTACTTTATTTCCTTGTCTATTTATATTGTTTTGATTAGTTTATTTGCTGTGTATGTTTAGTTTTTGAGGACCCAGTGGAGGCCCTGAAGCCTCTGAACCCGTACCTACTTGGGGAACCTGATCTTGTTCAGTTATATTGTCCAGCATATACAGTATAGTTAATGCTATGGTTAATGTGTTTGTAGGGTCCCTCACTCCGATTTGTGAGGGTAGTCGTTTCATAATATAGCCCTGATACACAAATACAGAGCCAACTCAGGTCTAGTTTATTCGTTTAGAGGGTATCTCCACAGCATTCACGCTAAACACTACTGACTTTACTGATTGCCATATCCCATCCAAGTTTGTATTGATAATACATTTGTACATTGTACATCGTACATGACCCTGTTGTTCATACAACTTATACCAGTAGTCCACTCCACACACAGGCTCCTGTTATGCACTTTTTAGTTGGATGTGTGGTGTAATGTCATTACCTGGGTGAACACATTAATGATGACGTCATACTAGGGTGCCCGGATGGGGTTTATGTCACAAGCTATACCTACTTGTAAACAGACGTGTATTGTTGCCCTGCAAACTATCGTTCAGTAAACTATATTACCCAAGCTCTGGTAGTATTCCTTGCCTCCAACAAAGAACACGACATGGTATCAGAAGTGGAGCTACTTTGAGCAACGGTGCGCGGCGAGAGAAAGTGACTTTATTCGAGAGAAAAACAGTACACACGAGCCGGCATGAACGTGGACGGGGGAGCGGCGGCGCCGGCAGCAGCAGCAGCGGTGAATGCGGCACCTCCGATGGCGACGTTTACCATCAAACCACCGGAGCCTTTCGACTTCGCAAAGCCACACGAGTGGGAGAAGTGGATAAGGAGGTTTGAACGTTTTAGACGGGCGAGCAACCTGGACTCTTCCTCCGAAGCAAACCAGCTGAATACACTGGTATACTGTATGGGGGACGAGGCTGACGACGTGCTCCGCGGGATGGTCCTGACGGCCGATCAGCGACAGAGGTATGCTACAGTCAAAGACGGATTTGACAAGTTCTTCATCCCGAAGAAAAACGTCATATATGAACGGGCCAAATTCAACAAGAGAGTACAGCAGCCTTCAGAGCCAGTGGACGTATTCATCACAGCACTGTATGCACTAGCAGCGACCTGTGAGTATGGTGATCTACATGATGAGCTCTTGAGGGACAGAATAGTAGTGGGAATTAAAGATTCATCCCTGTCAGAGAGACTGCAACTGGATAGGGATCTCACTCTAGCAAAAGCCATCACAATGGCCAGACAATCTGAGGAAATTAAGAGGCAGCAGTTTGATCTGAGAGATCTGAGTGCCAGCACACCAGCCATGGATGCTATGCATTTTCAGAGGGGAAAACAAAACACATTCAGAAACAAAGATCAGACACAGGGGCAGTCCAGCAATTGGAAAACTGTTAAACCTGTGCAAACCAGAGTTGAAAATAAACCATGTGGACAATGTGGAAGGTCACCCTCTCACCCAGTGTCACAGTGCCCAGCTAGGAGTGCGGACTGCCACAACTGTGGAAAACGTGGCCATTTTGGAAAAGTGTGCAGATCAAACAAAACTGTACATGAAGTTGCAGAGGATGTGGATGGACTGTTTTTAGGTGAATTGGGCTCTGGTGAGGACCCCTGGATGGCTGACATCAGCATTAGGGGCAGCACAATGTCCTTTAAAATAGACACCGGGGCAGACGTCACAGCCATTTCTGAAGAGATGTACAGAAATGTCATGCACAGAGAGGGGGAGCTAGAGAAAGCCCTCAAACCACTCTATGGGCCGGGTGGTGTTAAATTGACTGTCCTGGGGTCGGCCACAGAAACACTCTCATACAAGGAGAGGAACATTACAGAGAGGGTCTTTGTAGTGAGAGGCCTGCAGGTGGCGCTGCTGAGTAGGGCAGCTTCAGTTAGCCTCAAGTTAGTGGCCAGGGTTGACACTATAACCCAGGAGACAGTTAGGCAGACTTATCCTAAACTGTGCGATGGACTCGGGCTGGTTCAGAAGGCCTACACAATCAAGCTCAAGCCTGACGCACAGCCATTCTCCCTTAAAGTTCCACGGCGTGTCGCTTTGCCACTCATGGGCAAAGTAAAAAAAGAGTTGGAACGGATGGAAAATCTAGGGGTCATCAGCCGCATTGAGGCACCAACAGACTGGTGTTGTGGCATGGTGGTAGCACCTAAGAAGAACAAGGAGGAAGTTCGCATCTGTGTGGACATGACGCCGCTGAACGTGTCAGTTTGCCGTGAAAAATATATCCTTCCCTCTGTAGAGCAGACGCTAGGCATGCTCACAGGAGCACAATTTTTCACAAAGCTAGACGCAAACATGGGTTTCTGGCAGATTCCCTTGGCCAAAGAATCAGCCCTCTACACCACATTTATCACGCCATTCGGGCGTTACCACTTTAACCGCCTGCCTTTCGGCATCTCCTCTGCCCCAGAGCACTTTCAAAACATGATGGTGTCTGAGGTCACGTCCGGCCTAGAAGGCGTAGTCTGTCACATGGACGACATTCTGGTCTGGGGGGCTACGGAGCAGCAGCATGACGCTAGGACGCATGCTGTACTGGAGAGGGCAGTGAAAGCGGGGGTCACACTCAACATGTCAAAGTGTGAGTTTGGGAAGAGAGAGGTCAAGTTCCTTGGTTACATCATCTCAGCAGACGGCATGAGGCCGGACCCAGACAAAACCAGAGCCGTGCAGGACATGAAGGAGCCTACAAATATAAGCGAGCTCAGAAGTTTTCTGGGTATGGTGAACCAGTTAGGGAAATTCTTACCTAACCTGGCAGAGAAGGATAAGGCACTGAGAGATTTGCTGTCCAAAAAGAATCTGTGGTGCTGGGGTCATGAACAACAGAGGGCTTTCTGCAGACTCAAACAGGAGCTCTCCACTGCACCGGTCCTCCAGCTCTACGACCCTAACAAGCCACTGAAGATATCAGCGGACGCCTCGTCCTACGGGCTAGGCGCAGTGATGCTCCAGCTGGACAGAGAGGTATGGTCACCAGTAGCGTATGCTTCCAGGTCCCTGACTGACACAGAGCAGCGCTATGCGCAGCTGGAAAAGGAGGCACTAGCACTGACATGGGCCTGCGAGAGGTTTAGTGACTTCATCCTGGGCCTACATTTCGACCTCGAAACCGACCACAAACCTCTTGTGAGTCTACTGGGTGGGCAGGCTCTGGACGCGCTGCCACCTAGGATTCAAAGATTCAGGATGCGCTTAATGAGGTACTCCTACACAATCTTTCACACGCCGGGGAAGAGCCTCACAACTGCAGACACGCTCTCTCGTGCCCCACTCAAAGATGGAGTGCTACGGGCAGAAAATGACCTGATGGAGGATACTAATATCTATGTTGACTCAGTGCTGGACAGCCTTCCTATGAGTGATAAGTACCTAACTGAGCTCCAAGAGCAGCTGTGTGCTGACAGTGTCTGTGCCCAGGTCATGAAGTACAGTGTCGAGGGCTGGCCTGAAAGGCATCAGTTACAGGGCCCGGTCAAGCACTACTGGCATGAGAGAGCACATCTCAGTGTGCACAATGGACTGCTTCTGCGTGGAATGAGGTTGGTGATACCTGCCATTATGAGAAATAATGTTCTTGACAAGATACATGAGGGGCACCAGGGGGTAGTTAAATGCAGAGAACGTGCAGTTCAGACAGTGTGGTGGCCTGGACTGAGCTGTCAGATAAGAGAGCTAGTGCTCAACTGCAGAGAGTGCATCAAAGAAAGGGTTAACCCCAGAGAACCTCTGCTGCCAACCAAACTCCCGGATGGGCCCTGGCAGAAGTTAGGTGCAGATTTATTCACCCTGAGAGAGAAAACATATCTGCTCGTGGTGGATTATTTTTCCAGATTTGTGGAAATAGCACAACTCAGCCCGACTAGGTCCACAGACGTGATAGTCCATCTGAAATCGATGTTCGCACGCAATGGAATTCCCTATCATTTTATGTCTGACAACGGCCCTCAGTTCTCAGGACATGAGATGAAACAGTTTGCAGCTGATTATGGATTTGTGCACGTGACCAGTAGCCCTAGGTACCCGCAGGCAAACGGCGAGGCGGAGCGTGCCGTCCAAACAGTTAAAAACTTGCTCAAAAAGGCCAAAGATCCTTATCTTGCCCTCCTGGCCTACAGGGCCACTCCACTGAGTAACGGCTACAGCCCTGCCCAGTTGCTCATGGGACGTCGTCTTCGCACCACCTTACCCGTCCTTCCTGAGAGGTTGAGGCCAGCTCTACCAGACCTGCGGGCCCTTCAGCACAAGGAGCGGGAGAAACGGCTGTTGGATGCAAAGTGTTTCGATGAGAGACACAGGGCAAGAGCTCTCACAAAGTTGTCACCTGGTGACCAGGTTTGGATTACTGACGCAAAGGCACAAGGGACTGTTACATCCGTACACGACAGCCCACGGTCCTATCTGGTGTGTGGACCACAAGGGACGCTGCGGAGGAACCGTCACCATCTCGTGCCTATGCCAGAGTCTCAGGATGTGACTCAACCTGTGTGGGAGAACGTTCTTTCATGCGCAGGCTCTGGGACCTTGTCTCCATCTGAGCCATCTCAGAACACACCTAGTGGTGTGAGAACAAGGTCTGGCAGGGAAGTTAGGAAGCCACAGAGACTCGACCTGTAGGAAAGAGAAAAGATAAAACATAATGGTGTTTTTGATATTGTAAAAAAAAAAAGGATTTGTTTTTGTGTTCAGGGAATGAGACACATTTGGTTGGGTGTTTAAAAAAAAAAAAGGACACTGATTTTGTTTTGCTATTTGGATGTTTGACTGTGGTACACTTAATTTTTCTCTTTAATGGCGACAATGCATATGTGAAGTATTAATGTTATTTCTGTGAAAAAAAAAAGAAGAAAGTAAGACGAGTGAACAGATGTTATTTTGCTTTTGGGGTAAAGAAGAAATGTGATTTTGGTGATTTGAAAATGTGACTTGAGTTTACATGTTACATGATTATTCATTTTTGTGATTTGAAAAGAGATTACAGCTTTGGGTCTTTTCAAGCCTTAGTAAGGGGGATGTGGTGTAATGTCATTACCTGGGTGAACACATTAATGATGACGTCATACTAGGGTGCCCGGATGGGGTTTATGTCACAAGCTATACCTACTTGTAAACAGACGTGTATTGTTGCCCTGCAAACTATCGTTCAGTAAACTATATTACCCAAGCTCTGGTAGTATTCCTTGCCTCCAACAAAGAACACGACAGGATGAAGCCGTTTTCCATCAAATTGGAAATGACAAATTATATAAAGACCTATGTTATTTTTGTTCCCCTTGATGAATGGTACACAATGTACCATATAATTACTCACCAAGTGTAACTAATTTCTCTTGACATTACCAAAAGTAAACAAGGTGGAAGAAATATTTTGGCTCACAGTCCACACCAATGACTCAAATGTTTTATATTTTACTGTGTGTCAGCTTTTGCCTTGGAATACAAGATTGGAATTCCACATTGAAATACAAAAATCACACCTGTGTGAAGTGAGCGGCGCTCTTATCATCGTAGATCATCATGCCGTAAAATAGACACTGAGACAATATGCCTATTTGCTCAGACACTATGAAGTAAAATTCTCCATTCATTCGTTTGTTTAAGACAAAGTTTTAAAAGCTGTATGTAGGAGGGGCTAGCGCCGCTCAAAAATGTATAATAATGAGAGAGAGAAAGAGAGAGAGAGAGAGAGAGAGAGAGAGAGAGAGAATGTGCATGCATAAAGTGTTGGAATTCGAGAGTAGCAGTAATTTAACGCAATTATCAGATAGGACTTTTCAGTTTGGATGTACAGTATGGGTTGTCAAGGCCAGAAAGTCGTTGCCACTCAGTAGTCGTTCCTGCATAACTTCCGGTATCATGATGATCATACCGTGTGACATCATGTGGCATAACCTTATACAAATATAAATATATTATTTATTTATTTTTCTTTGCTACTGGATTATGAAAGAAGAGACAGTTTTTGGAAGTGGTGGTTAAAATGTTTCAAATCAATGACATAAATCACTTAAAAAGTGTGGAAGAGAAGTGCGTGCTTCGGAGAATTGCGAAACGTCAAACCTTGAGAAAACATTCCAGGGAATCGTGTGCTATAAAAGAACATGTTTTCTTTCCAATTGCTAAGGTCTATTTGCAGCTGTGTTCTAAAAAGCCTTTACACATGACATCATATTTGGCTCACTTTCTAACAGCTTGTGTTTGTGTTTTTCCTTGGTGTATCACACTGGATAGTATACCACTATTGTACAATTATAATAACTAAAAGAACAACTACCACACATATAGAGCAGTAAGATTAGATTATATTGAAGCACTGGTCAGAGTGTATATATATAGTATGAATGTAAGGAAGGACAAAAAAGGAATGACAGAAATAGGAACTACTCTGAAAGCCGCAACCTCAATTGCAAGTTGCATACCAATATTATTTTTATAAGCAACTGCCATTCTCATTACAGTGTTGCACTTGATTACTTGAAGGACACGTCTGTTCTGCTTCATCTGAGTGACATATAAAGCACTCCTTAGTCCTTCCAGGCAAAGATATGGAAATAATGGCTCGGTTCAACTTAGATCCTGACATCACAAACCTGGAATGAACTTCACTGAGATAGATGAGTGCCTATGCAAATCTTCTACATTTGAAGTTTGGCTAAATAATAATACAAAAAAAATAGAAAAGGGATAAGACCCCATTAGCATCTCAAATATAACTGTCAGATGTCTTACGAGTGTCTGACAAAGGCTTAAGTTCTTATTCTTGTACTTTTTTCCTTTTGAAATCGGCTGAATTTCAAAGCCTGGGCCTTCTTTTTATAGCCTATGGCCACCAGAAGTAATCTGTTTGAATCCTTTCCATCATTATAGTTTGTAACATGATACAGAGCCATAACAGACTGCATGTCAACATAATACATCATACTTTTGATTATCTGTTGTTGCTTAGAAAACATCTGTTGAGAACAGCAAATGCCAGGACAAAATTTTAATGCTGACTATACTGATGGGAAATTGTACTGTATACAATATGCCATAATACCATAATTACCTGCTTTTTTTCTTGTGTTAATAGATCTTTCCAGGTTTGTCCACAAAATGAAGAGTAGGATTTTACAAGCTGGTCTATACTGTGTGTCTACATGCCTCATTAAATACCCTGTATGTGCCGATCTGGCACGTTGACTTTCACAGTTTGCATTCGCACCTGCATAATTATTTTTTACAGAATATCCTTACGGCAACGACCCAGGATCTGCACTCAAATTTCCAAAAAGATTTTCACATATGCAACAGACATATTTCATCATTGCAAGTATCAGTTTTTAGTTGGCTGGAGGCAATGGAAAATATTTCCAAGAAAAATCTCCTTCCATATGTCTTTACTCATGTATCAACAACTTGAGGTTTGCATGAAGGGCATCTGAATAGAGCAATCTAATGAGCTTAGGCCTATCTGAATTCAGGAAATTGATCCATGACGGTCTGTTGATGGTTAAGTCTCTTTGCCCCAGGCCAGCAAATGGCTCTAACCCTACCGCTGTGTGAAAAGTCATCTAAGGCCGCTTCTGTGCCAAGCCCTGGCTGGCTCTTCTCTGATATCATCCAATCCAGGAAATTACCATAAACACATACATTGTGAGATTTAAAGGCTAAGAATCATACCTTTGGTGCCAAGACCCACGATTATTATGTATGAAAAAATGCTATCTCCTCTGGCAAGAGAAAAGCCTGACAGACAGACAGACTGACTGACTGACTGACTGACTGACTGACTGACTGACTGACTGACTGACTGACTGACTCACACAAATTAACCACAAGCCTAACTGTGCTTGCGTGCGTGCACATATGCTTGCACACAGATGTCAAACGTATAAAAATAGTGAAAATACCAGTTTACGTGTTGTCAATATTGTAAATCATCTTTTCTGGATTTTTTACATCTAAAATGACATGCCCAAAGCTTTAAAGTGGATAAAGCTGTTTGGTTGTTGACTAACATTTATCATCAACAGAATGAACAGTGCTTCCTGAATCCTAACAGCAGGAGAGAGTTAAAACGGTCTCTGAGGTTCATGGCCTGGCTGTAACTAACTATATTTAGGGACTTTTTTCTCTCTTTTCTCTGTGGTATCAAGCAGTGAAAAACTGACAGGAGAAATGCGCCAGCCCAGCTGAGTCAGTGAAAGTCTGTTTCTCATTTTGTGCTGACCCAGCTTTACAGGACTGCCCCACTAGTGTCACTCACACTCTCACAATGCAGCAACAGATGGGGGGGGACAGGCAGAGATGCAGTGGTTTAAAACAGCTTGGTTCTCAACCAGTGGTCCGGGGACCACCAGTGGTCCTTGGGGTTGGCCCCCTTAAACTTAAATTATGGAAAGTTGAGTTGGTATTAGAGCGTGAAACCCTTACCCTTACCTACAGTTCCATTTGGTTTCATTTCACGCCCTAACGAGTAAAATAATTGTTAAACATCATTGCTTAAAGAATTGTTATTTTGATAAAGCTGTTATCTCTCCCATGGATAGCTACCACATCAATACAGCATGGAATTGGGTCTGAGAGGCTACATGTCATCAAAGGGTGGTCCTTAAGGCTTAAATGGAGAATAAATAATGGACCTTGACATGAAAAGGGTTGAAAGACACTGTAGACATGCACTCCCTGTCCCTGAGCAGGCTTCACTCTTTAAAATCCTCCGGTAGCCACGCCCCTTCCCCCCTCCACACACACCTGCTGCAACAGAGTGACACACATGCTCCTTATGTTTGGTAGTAAAAGAATGAAATATACAACTTATAGTGTAACTTTACAACTCATGGAATTTGAGTGGAGTAGTCTGCGTTGTTAGGAAGTGAAAACTGCTGTTTGAAAGAGAAGTTATAACAAAACAAACTGCTTGGTCGATTTGTTTTTATTCTGCAGGTGAGTTAGCTACCTATGCTAAGCACGTGTGTGTGTGTGTGTGTGTGTGTGTGTGTGTGTGTGTGTGTGTGTGTGTGTGTGTGTGTGTGTGTGTGTGCGTGTGTGTGTACATGTGTACATGCATGCGAGAGAGGGAGGGTGATATGAACAAACATAAATTAAGGTGCTGGAAGTGCTGTGTGAATACAGACACAATATTTTGTTTGGGGTGTCACAGCACCAAATCCTTGTACAAAACTTTGTTCTTAACTGTTTGCCAATGATGCTAATTGAAAGTGATATTGATAGTGTTACAACCTGAATTGCACATCTATCTCTCACTTTATTTCAAGGCATACCCTAGTCCCTAACAAATTTCCATCCTGGAGGCCAATCTTTCCAGTGATAAAATGGCCACCAACGTAATCAAAAAAGTCAATCAAAGAACAATCCTTTACAGGATCTCCTCACTGGTCAACAAAAACACCTTGAAGACCTTAACAGGAGACCTCGTACAAGGTTTCTTTGACTATGCATCCACCTCTTGGTACCACAGCACCTCAAAGGCCCTTAAAACAAGGCTCCAGACCTCCCAAAACAAACTGACAGGCTCCTTCTTGGCCTCACCCCCCGAACCCACCTCACCCCTGCCCACTTTGACAGGCTTGGATGGCTTAGGGTCGACGACAGAGTACAGCATCTTGCAATGGGTCTGGTCCACAAGATTCGATACACCACCAAGATACCCATGTACCTGTCTAAATACTTCCTTAATGTAAACGAAGTCCACACCTACAACACCAGAGGGAGTGCAACAAACCATGTACAACCCAGATTCGGCACAAACAAGGGACTAAATTATTTTCGCTCCTATGCCAACAAAATGTGGAACGCCCTACCAACAGTCATTAAGATATGTGAATCCCTTGACTCCTTCAAAACCGCTCTCAAAGGGCACCTACGGATGGCTGCAATTCGAAACTGGCCTCTGTAAAATCTGAATCCCCCCCCCACCGCCCCCCCCCCCCCCTTTTCCCCTCACTGTATATGTATCTTTTCCCTTTTTGCTTCCTATATGATGAATTCCTGTTCTGTTTTTTAACTACATAGAAGTGTCTATTTGTATGTCTCTAAATGTTTTGATGAATTTAACAATGTGGACCCTGTAATGCTTAATTGGGTCGTCCACTCACTCACTTTGTATTGAGTTTGTGCTTGAAATGTACTGCAATTCTACAAACTGTTAATAAATATTTCAATCAATCAATCAATCAATCAAAAAATCCCTTTTGGTACCCTCGGTTACCTTTTCTGAATTTTGTACGGCAGTACCCTAGGGTCCCTGATCGGTCATTCCACTCTCCGAGTCCATACAGGACGCAGATTTACATACTGTACTCTCTGTTCACGGAGACCTGCTCGGTCGCTTGAGTGTTGGTGAGATGTTTCAAAGATGCATAGGCCTACAACAGCTTTAGGAGACCACTGCAACGTGTGTGAAACGGCATTAACCATCGTTAATGCCGTTTCGCACACTGCCTTCTAAAGCTGTTGGCATGTCCAAACTAAGTCCCCCAGCTTCCTTCCTAAAATGTATTATTTATCCGATATAAAACATTAAGGGCTCCATTTTGCGCCACCCTTATCCCTAAATGTATTTGCCATTCTATACTATTTTGAAAAACATTTAAAAATAGTTCAACTAGCCGATCTACATCGAGACATTGTGAGCTTGTAGATTGGCTATTTGAACTTTTTTTTTATCCCAAATTAGTTTAGGGATAAGGGTTAAGGGGTGGCGCAAGATATAGCCCTATGTATATATGTACACCTATGTATACTAGACTGTGTATTATGCTGTAATCGGAAGGATGCATTATACGTATACAGGCTTTGTATGTTTGTCTGCTATTGCTAGTTACTAGTTGTGACAAGGTACACAACTCACTTTGGGAGGTTACCTACCCTAGACCAAGAGGTCAGCTCACTTTCTTTCTTTCTACGTTACTTCTTTCTACCTTACTTACTTATTTATTTATACTCAAAGCTTACAGTGTCTCTATCAACCTGCTCCACAGGTACACAAGCCAGTGTGATGACCCCAGACCCCAAGCTCAGCTTCTTCTCAGCCCTGACTGTGACATGCTGTCAGTGTCAATGCTGGACCATAACTGACCACTGTACTACACCAGAATGCTATGTGTAGTAAAGTAAACATCCAAGGCTGAGTGAGAAGATGGCAGCCAGGTTGGTGCCATTGATACTGGGAGGAAAGTACTGGCCAGCTAGCCAGATGTATGGAGGATGCATGGAGATGACTGGAGACACCGCAGGAGGGCTCATCATGAACTAGAGAGACAGCCGGAGGCTTGTGTTCCAAAGCTTGACCCTGGCGTTTACATAACTGATGAAGTCAAGTAGAAGACGGCTCAAAAGTAGGAACGTTTTTTTCTTCTTTGCTGCTGCCTTTCTTTCTTTCTTTCTTTCTTTCTTTCTTTCTTTCTTTCTCGATAGATGGATGGTACTGTAGTCTACATGGTTTACCCTTTTACTGTTTTTGTCTTCAGGGTGATTTTCTTGTACTCTAGAGGTTCTCAACCACTGGTATTAGTACCACTGGTGGTAATTGGTCCCCCCTCTGGTGGTACACAGAGGTGTAGTTATTCTGACCAAGCAATTGGTTGAAATAGGCTATCCAGCCGTGCTGAAATGAGCATGGAAGCACACTTAGCCATTAATAGAAGATTTGAGAACGGATTAATCACATTAGAAATATCATCAGTTGTGCTGATTGTCAGAGCAGCAGCATTATTGGCTTAGCAATGGAACAAAAAGGGCAGGTATACGCTCCTGTATTTTAACATTTATTATCAGTTATTATGGTGGTACTTGGAGAGAGGAATATTTTGGGAGGTTGTATGTACTAAGGTTGGGAACCATGCAAGTCTACTGCATCCAAAATACAATATTTAGCTGAGAGGCTGATTATATAAATATTTGTCTTGGCTTAGGTTGCAACAGAATCTGTGTTCTACAGCCAAAACTAGAAGGCCGTGGTAGTGTTAAATTATGAATCATTTCACGCATAGTACAACCCAGTCAACCTTTGAAAAATAGCATCACTGGCTGTACTTTCATTGACACACATTACTTAAAAATAGACACTAATCAATCATTTTAAATATTACATAAGTAAAGAATAATCGGTCAGAAATGCTAAAAACTAAAAAGATTTATATGAAACATGCACACGCTCACGCACACACGCGCGTGCACGCACACAATACCTCTATGAAAACATGCTGGTTTCCTTGCAGCTTCTCAGTTTTTCATTGTGAAATGCAGGTGTTCGATGTTGTGGCGAGAGCACAGACCATTGGGTTGATGGCCAATCAGTCAGTCTGTCAGGTTCTTGGAAGGCCTAAAGGGCCTGCAGGTCTGACATGAAGTATGGACTGTGCTGTGAAATGTTCCACAAAGCTCCTTAACAAATGGTCGTGATAAAGCTGGTCAGATTCTGTAGCTTAGAGGTGACATTACCATAAAACACATTCCCCAGTAGAACTGTATTTTGTACATATCCATTTTGAGGGGAAATAAATAATCATGAAACCCCAGGTGGTTCTTCATTCCAATATTATAATGTAATTGAGTGAGAAACGTGTTATTTTCTGCAACCACAGACTATTCACTTTCAATTCAGTCTTTATTTCAGACTCAGGGCCCATATCACATAAAAATAAACATAAAACAAATGAACTGCAATTTATGTTTGGAAACGTGTAGTATTTTTTAAAGGGTGGGTGTGTTGGTTTGGAATTGAAGAATGACAGAGATGATTACTCCAACAGCCATGTGAAGAGTAACGGTTGTCTATACTTTTACAATATGCATTAGTACTTTGTATGCAAACAATTTGCATGCCCGACAAAGGTCTATGGCAGAAATGTTGCAGAATTTGAAAGTTTACAAGCTACGGTAATGTGTGGGTCTAATGTTTCATGTTTGTGAGTTTGTTCTACACACCTGCCCAAAATGAGTGTGCTACTACTACTAATACTAATACTAATACTATTAGTAATACTAATAATAATTTAGTCTCCATTTGTTGGTAGGGTATTTTTCCTCTGTGCATCTATACATATTTGGAATGGGTAGCGTGGCCACACAAACAGAAGGTCCCAGTGCAGCCAGGTTTGATTCATCCCCAACCAACCTTAACCCTCATCCATACCCAACAGAGACAAGAAACAAAGGGCAGAGACTTGCGAGAACCCTGAGCTAGGCACCCAGGGAAGAAAAGATGACGACTCTCTCTCCAGAGTTACAAATGGATACCATTTGTTTGGTAATATTTGTATGCTACTCAGATTTTATATTAACACTCAGGATTTTACAGCGCAGCCTTCCTTTGCTGATTGGATGGAACAAACAGCAGAAAGTCATTTAATTCAGGCTGGTGTTTAGAGGTCGAGGTACAATGGAACACCTCGTGTCCAACATCGCACAGGCATGCATGTGATGTCACCACAGCACTTGAATTAGGGTGGGGCAGCATGGTAGTAGTTAGTACAGTAATACTGTATTTGCGTCGTTTACGGCAAACGGTTACTAAGACAGCGGTTCAGAGGTCACATGGATGGCACCCAGTTGGAAAGAGAGACGGGGGAACTGGAAAGGAAGGCCCGGCGCGGTCGTGCCAGGGTTAATCACTCCTCTTGCTTCTCAGAAGCATTAATGGACTCCATTTGTCTCTCTCCCGTCTCTAAAGACTGAAAGCACATTAAATAGTTTGGGTTAAGACGGCAGAGCTGGACAGAAGCCTGCCTGTCAGTTAATCTGCATCTCCCTCTAATTCCTACCTAAAGTGTCTCTCACTCTTTTGTCCATCACTTTTTTTCTCTCTTCATCTGTCTTCCCTTTTCGCTTGTGTTTGTTTGGCTGATAAAATTAATTCTGATTGAGTGAGTCTGTGTGCAGCTGTGTGCGCTGTGTGCGTGCGTGTGTGTATATGTGATACTGTAGAAGAGAGTTGGTCTTGGTCCGGCTGCCTGTCAGCCTGTTATTCTGTGTGGACTGCAAAAATGTCAGCAGCGGCTTTGGCCGACTTCTCAGCCAGCCAGCCAGGTCACAACTCCCTCTTTGCCTTTGCTTTTTCTGATCTTGAATTTACAGAATGTTGCATTCTTCTGCCAAGTGCAAAACCCTGTTTGGCCACCAAGTCCATTTGTTGTACCTTCCACCAATCCACCCTTTTCCTGCTTGGACAATCCCCCTCAGTCAGTTCAGTCATTCTGTTGTATTTTACAGTATATCAATCACTCTCTCTTTCAGATTCAGATTCATCCTATATAGCCCTCAGGATTCGGTCATCTGGTCTCCCACATTGGGAAAACAAACATAACAGGTCTCTGGTCTTCCGGCAGAGCTGATCTCGGGCGAGCCCTTAATATAACCACCTGGATTTTAACCTCAGTCTTCCACCTGTCAAACTAAACATTTATCATTCAGCCAAAGGGGAATCTCTCCTTCACCCAGAGAGATATCAGACTGCTGGTATTCAGGCGGGGCTAACGGCTCTGAAGCTACTCTTTTTGCTATACTGTCACTTCCCTCTCATTCTTCCCCAACCATCTCTCCGTCAAGCATGATTCCTTCCTTCCTCTTCCCTACTTGCTTCCCTCCTTCCCTATGTCGATCCTCCAATGTGAGCCAAAGGTCCAACAGAGATACAGAACTAAAGAAAACACACTCGGCCCTCAATCAAGAAGGTTAAACCAACACCGTGGGGAATGCAGGAAAAGCAATGCGACAACAAACACAAAACTCAGCACCAAACACAACTCTGTGCCGAGCCTTTAAAGGGGAAGAAATCATGGTGGAGCAGGCACAATATGTTTCACATTACTAGCCATTAACCTGATTTATGATTGATAGATTGATAGACTGAAACTTTGACTGGGACTCAAAGTTTTTTCTTTCTTTCTTTTTTTTTTCTTAGTTCGATGGAAAAACTCAAACCTCAACCCTGCGCTGGGCCTTTGCAGCGTTTAAAACACTTGAAGGCCTGTTCGTTTATTTCACCCGCAAATGTTGTTATATCACCTGTAAACCTGATGTTTTCCACTCTGCGTCTTAGACCGTTATCCCAAAGCTCGGTAAGGAGGTCAGGGGTCGCTGACCCCTCGCTGTCAAGGAAACGTCAGACATTATCCAACGCAGATTGTTCAAATAAAAACAACTCCAGCAAGCATCACATGTGGGGGTGCAACCTGCATTCCTTTCAGATTATTTTTCTCTGTGACTCTGAGCAGGCCCTTGTGCATGTTAACTTTCAGTCTTTCAATAATGGATTCAATAAGAACTGATGAGCACATCAGAAGAGACGTCTGGATTTGGAGGACCCATTTGTTATATGACACTTGACCATACTCCATGTGGATTTACCAGAGGAAAATAGTTACATGGTCATTTTTGTTCTCCTAATTGGAATAGTGCGTCGCAGTCCTGCCCCAAAACAAAGTGTGGGGCAGGAGTTGGCTTTGTCCGCGGTGTAAACGTCTTAAAGTAAATACTTTTTGAAAAGCCTATGGGTAAAATTTATGGGGAATTATTTCCTGGGCCATGTCGTTCTAAAAGTGGGCGGGACTGTGACGCTCTATTATGTAGGTTGGTCTCTGGTTTAGTCTCTTCTCTTCCCTTCCATAAGGAGTCATGGGATCCCCTAACTTGAACCAGTGTTCTTATTTGACCAGGATTGTCCTTTTTCTTCCTCAATATACTGGAAGAGTAGAGTATTGAATAAAAGTTGTTGATGGACTGTATTTACAATAATCTGCATTTATGTTTTTTCTGTCTGCGGTGTCCCATTTAGACTCCTGTCAGGGCCTCCCCGGGTGGAGTGGAGTTATTTTATGTCTTGGTTCATGGTGTGAGTGCACAGCTACAGAAACAGTCAAAACCTAGATTACACACATATTGCCATTAGTTTTTTTCTGGAATTATTATCATTTGCAAGTTCGATAAATAATCCTAGGATAGCAGCCCATGAAAGGAGCCTGGTTCCAGATAACTAAACACAGATTTCTGGAAGAGAGCAAAGCACAGAGCGACGGCCATTTGAATGGGAATGTTGCTGTACTTAATTTATTTTTTAATTTTATTTGATCAACATTGGCTTTAGAAATCTTTGACTTGCCTTTCAAAATCTGATTCAGTCAATGCAAGCCACATTAAATATGCTGCTTCACATCAAATCGCACAAGGCTTAGCTTTAAAACTAAACTATTATTACATTAAACTGGTATATTTATGATGGTGATTTGCATTCAGCTTTACTTTGAAATGGTAGCCGAGTTGGTCTGAACTCTCTCTCTCTCTCTCTCTCTCTCTGTCTCTCTCTCTGTTCTTCTCTCTGTTTCTGTTTATCTTTTTGATTGATGTCTATACCCACAATGATGTAATAATTGCACTATACAAAAGTTCACTTATATTGATTCCACATTAGTCGAATCCAACATTATTTTCAGTTAGACTAATGAAAGCTCTTTGGGAAAAGCTGAGCCTGCTTTTTATTCAGTGACAGCTGATTCAGAAGACAATAATATTGTCCTGCCAAAATGAAGTGTGCTGAAATGCCATACAGTAGTCATCACTAAATTAGGGCTATACACCCACAGTGCTTGGTGAAATTCTGATGGTGTTAAGTTCTGATGGTGTTAAAGCTGAACTTCTTCAAAGAAGGATTTTCACATCAACAGAAGACGAAATTCTGATTTAGACTCCTTCTTTAACATGGACGAGTCTAGCTTCAGAAGAGTGCCTGTAGTAGAGAAGTATACAGGGAATTAGGGAGTATTTACACTAAGAGCAAGATCATTTGTACAGTATAGAGCTTCAGAGGCCAGGAAGAGACGTTAGTGGATCAGACTTATCAGTGAGACGAGCCAACTGCCTGTCTTCTCAGCTCAACGCTTTGGGCTGCTTTAGTATTCCGGGCACAGCAATTTGTTCTACACTTTGTTTAGATTAAGTTAGGGGAACATGGATTGAAGAGCATGTGTGGCGGGTATATTCACATAATTTGCACATAGTGTGATTTTATTTGACTTGAAGTCTAGAACTTTGACAGGCATGATACAGTACATAAAAAGAAGTGTCATGCTCCCATTGCCACGTAGGGAATAATTGAGATCTGGGCAGAATTTAGTATAATTATATTTACCCTTTAATGATAGTTCTCTGACCGTGACATATCTGTACTACTGAATTTAGACATGGTGACAATACTAATTCTGCCACACACCTTACTGTATAGTGTATCGACATGCAAACTAAAACACTTGCATATAGTAAGTAGGTACGTGACATTTTGTCATTTTGTAACATACAGTATGAGCATCAACCACTTACAATGAGTATACACATGGTTTGTGTTTCCCCAGCTGACAGTGGAAAACCCTTGTGTCCTTGTCCTGATGCTACAGTGACGTATCTCGTTAACCTCTGATTCAAATTGAATGCATACTTCACATGTACAGTAGCTCATTTTGTGTGGCTATATATTTGGCTTTGGTGTTTGTTCAAAGTTTTATACTTAAATAACATTGACATAACTCTCGCGGTATAGCTTCTAGTTGAGCAGGAGTTGACAGTGAGTTGGTCTGTCATTTATAGCTATTCAACTGTTCCCTTTCAGTCAAATTAGAATATGATGCCAACTTCAACAGTTGCTGCACAGGTAAGAAGGACATGCAGAACAGCATGCCGTACGAAAACGTATGTTTTTTTATTGTTTAGTTTCTACCAACGTGGGAACAATCTACGTACAGCTGGACAAATGATAATTGGCTTGTACTAAGTGTTTGCCATACAAATCCATGTTACAGTGATGGACAAGGGACTGTGGGAAATGCGGTTACATCTCTGGGGTTGCACTAATGAAATTGGGTGGCTCGGAATGGCTTGGGTGTAATAAATCATAGCAACTGTAAAGTTACAATTCTATATATCATGAGGATATTAAACAGTAATTGGCTGCTGAAGTATGTCTTTGAAATGGCTGAATCACCAGTGTAGCCGTTAATAGCTGAGTCAGAATGATGTGGGTCCTGTGGCTGATTACACCTCCGTGCCTCAGGAGCTAAAAACATCTCCCAGGACGTCTCTCTGTGTGAAGAAAATAAGAAGAAAAGAGAGACATGCTGGCTTGGCTTCCTTTGAGTAATAAAACCACAATTCTCCTCTCTCGCACGGAATGGGAGAGAGAGAGAGAGAGAGAGAGAGAGAGAGAGAGAGAGAGAGAGAGAGAGAGAGAGAGAGAGTTTTGTCAAGATGGAAAGTGGGATGCAGTATAAGAGATTGAGTGAGAGAGAAAGCGACGGAGAGAGAATGACAGTGGGAGACATATCCAATCATACAAATTAACAAGGTTTAGGTTTTGATAACTTCCCAAAAATATGTGGTTTTGGCCGGATCATTCCACGATGGTTTTGATCATTTAGAACAGTTCTGGGGGTTTGTTTGATGCCAATGTTGTGGCCACTAAACGGCTTGAGAGATCAAAAGAT
Organism: Protomyctophum bolini; assembly: GCF_963924005.1. Classification (NCBI taxonomy): domain Eukaryota; kingdom Metazoa; phylum Chordata; class Actinopteri; order Myctophiformes; family Myctophidae; genus Protomyctophum; species Protomyctophum bolini. The sequence continues at coordinate 20,122,389 of NC_137874.1, read as the reverse complement.
CATACCGGATCCGCCCAGGCAAGGCGGGTGGTGTGGAATGAATCACACATGCAAGGAGACCTGCTTTTCTTTACTCGGACTCCAATAATGACCCTATAGACTGAGGGAGAATAGGACTTGTTCGGCCCAGTGCCCATGATGACGACCGCCAAATGTACCGTACGTAATTGAGATATCAGGAATAATGGGGCTGTGAAGGATGAAGATGTATGAGTACGTTCTGGGTCTCTGACGCTGTCTCCCACGCCCCCCCAAAACACACACAAACATGTCCTGTCACTTCCAGGAAGTAAGCACCATCCATAACGTTAGCCGCGCTTTCACCATCATCACCTCCACTGCTTCCCATACAGAAAATAAATATGTATTATGCAATGTTTTTTTGGCGAGAACATACCCAGCAAGCCAAATGACGTCATGATGATGTTATGATGACGTCCTCCGGTGACATTCAGGACTAGGCCAGATCACAGCCCATATGGGGATGATCTTTGCACCGTTTCCAGGATGTTTTCACCAGTTGAAATAATATAGCTTATTCTGGGCCAGATATGACTTAATGTGTATACAAAGAGGCTCTACGCACACCAAAGTCCTTGTGGCGGTGCCGACACACGGAAGAAAACTGTAGAGGAGATCTTGAATAAACAAGAAGGTGGCCGCACACACCAATAAGCCAGAGTACCAATATTTATTAGGACAGCAGGTAAGACAGGAATATCCAATGTTTCGGCGGTTAAGCCTTCATCAGGGAATTCCTGATGAAGGCTTAACCGCCGAAACGTTGTATTTATGTTGGTTGAAATCAGGTGATAATATGGGCCAGATCTGACTAGTCTTGGTTTGACTTGATCTGGCCCCTATCCAGACGTCACTAATTCCTCCAGGTCCTGACTGTGCTTGCTGGGTAGATCTGGGGCAAAATATATCAATATAATATTGTTAAAACATATTTCATATATTTTCAGGATACATTTTACATTTTTGTATTTTGAAACACACAAACAATAAAAGAAAAAATAAATAATGAAATGTCTTCGTATGAATCACTGCACAAAGATCACCTCAGCCTGTGATGTCCTCTCGTGCTCTTGCCTAACTTAACCTTCTCCCAGCCACTGATATTTTAGCACTTTAAATCAATACCATTACCTACTTAAGGGAATGACTTCTTTCCAGAGCACCACCACCTTTATTTTTTACCGCCCTTTTTTGTGTTATCATACTTACTGCAGCCTGTCACGTTGAATTATATTTGCTGTGGAAAAACACAACTTAAACACTCACTGATTGAGGAACAACAATCGCTTGTCGGATCTGGCAGAGTCACGATGGGAAGGAATGCAAGGGGTAGAGAAATGAGGGCACTTTACAAGTCACTTAGTTAGTGTGGTACTGTTTGTTGGGCAGTGCTTGAACCAATTTATTATCTCCCTTTTCAAATCCTTCTTCTTTGCTGCGGTGTTTTGATACCGGCCATGCAGTTCCCCCGTTGACTGAGCAATGAAACATGGCATCAGTCGGTACTCATCTAATACAGAGCAAGGTCTGAATTTGAGCCCAATTGTCTAACTGAGAAATGGCCTCAAAGTAGCTCAGAAAGTGGAAAATATGTGTGCACACAGCCACACACGCACTCGTAAAAGGTTTAATTTAGGTCAATTTTCGAATTAACATTGACGTGTTGTGGGTTACATATTGGCTGTGTTGGCTGATGGTGAAACATAAACTTATCATTCGGGCAGGACAGCAGATACCCAGTGAGGCAGCAGGCACGTCCCATGTTATTATATGGATCCTTTTAATGTGTAATAATAAGACTCGGTTATAGGTCATTCTGGCCTATAAAAATGGGCATGAATATTTAAATGTATATCCATTTCTCGCTCAGGGGGGAGACTTCCTTCATGTCTGTAACTCAATATTTATTTATTTTATTACATCCTGACCTTGTAGCGTTCTACCAATTCATGTTTATCTAAAGGTTTATTGAGGACATTATTTTATGGCCACAATCTTGGCCTCAACCGAACCTTGCAGAAAACATTCAAGCTTCACTTTTTCAACGCCACGCTCATGACATCATCCCCGAGTTTGTTAACACAACTCTCTGTCTGTCAGTCAGAGGCCCGTGGTCAGAATGCCATCATCACAGGCCAGATATTTACATCACATTTTGTCATAATTATTGTATGCAGACATATAATCTCAAAAGGAAAATAAATACAGAACGCTGTGTTCGTTCCCCTACCTTGCAGAAATAATAATAACTGCAAGTGAAAGATTTGGCAAGGAGGCAAGCTTTGTCAGCAGGCATGCTTTGTCAGCAGTGCTGCGCGCGTGTGTGTGTGTGTGTGTATGTGTGTTAACCTCTCGGGTCTCCATCTTGTGTCTTCTCAACCCTGTCTCACCCCCCAGGCCTGTACCTGAGTTGTGCAGGTTGTACAGGATACAGTTTGTGGTGGACATAGTTCACATGACCAGAATTCCTGGCAGTTGCATGTCACGTCACCTGGAGGAATGAACGGTGAGGGCTGATCGGCCATGAGCGAGAGAGAGAGAGAGAGAGAGCGAGAGAGAGAGAGAGAGAGAGAGAGAAGCAGAAAAAACATGAGCCCAAGAGATGGTGTGTTGGAGTAAGATGGATGAGGTGAGAATTCCATTTCATTACAGGAGCTGGTCAGATTGAGCCATGGTGTTACTGTATGTGTTACCCCCCCCCCTTCTTGACTTCTCTTATTTCGTTTTTTCCTTCTGACAGAAATATTCTGCTTACCAATGATTTCTGTCCACATGTGCAGAAATGTCTAAATCAACTATACAGTGTTGAGGAATCGGGAAATTTCAATTTCCAACAGTCCTGCCACTACTGGGATTTCCCAAATACACAAATGTTTACTGTGTGCATGGTTTTGGGATTAACTGCAAAGATATGTTTGCAATTTACTGGTGGCCTAGTTTAATTTTAAATGGTGCATTTATAGAGTAAGAGTTCAGTATTGTACGCCTACATTTAGTGGCCTATGCTCTGAAATGATGCAAGTTGGAAATGCATGACCACCCAGTCATGCCATACCCATTGTACTTGTTGTCAGAGCACCATCATCACACCTGCGGGGTCCTTGGTGATATGGATGCTGAGTTTAAAGTCAGTGGGCCCATACAGTACAGTATGGGCATTCCCATAATGAGAATATCGGTCAGCACAGCGGTTTTGGACAACCTGATCTCCATGTATGCCTATACAGGGCAATGAGGGCTTATTGGTCGGACCTGCGGTTCTGGAGAACCGCCTGTTCCACTGACTCGACACCGGGCAGCGCACTCCCTCATGTGCACAGAGTTTGAAGTTGGTTGGTCGGATAGTTCTCGTGATATGTGAACTACACTACAGACGCACAGACAAAGGTTTTGCATATTTTATGCAGGATGTCAGTGGAAGTGAGGCGTTACTACTTACTATAGGGTTCAAGGACAGATATTTATCCTAAAGCTATTACCTGAAGGGAGCTGACCAGTCACTGGACAGCAACGTCCCCAGTTCCAGTATGACCGAAGACCTGTGTTGCAGGTCCTTAATTCCCTCTCTCTGTATAAGTTTCCTGTCTAGTAAAAACTCTCCCTTAAAACAGAATATGTCACATATAAAATTAAATCTAAATTTAAATGTGGAGCGGCCTGCCATGCCTCTGCTTGACCTCTGATGCCACTCTGTCTCAGATATAACCATAAAAAACCCATCCATATAGGCCCATATATATTCCACGTCACTCTGATGCAGACATGACCCCCCCCCCCTATATATGTGTCACATGTCACTATGACTCAACCATAAACAAACCTGATATGCTCATGCATATGCATATATGGAGATCTGGTTGTTCAGAGCCACAGATCCAACCGCTATGCACATATATGTGCATGCAGGACCGCCAGACTTCAAACTCTGCAATCATATCGGTCGGATCGGCATAACGGATTGGATCTGCCCGAACTCTACAGTAGATATACTGTATATCTCCCACTGTTTTCTAATAGGCCATTTTCAAGGGTTTAAATGTGCTACAGTTTTACTGTGTGGAATAGAGTACACAGTTAGAAATCTGAATCCACATTCCATGTATGCACATTTGTTTAAGAATTTAGAAACAAGCTGGGATGTCATTACTCATTGCACAGTAGGAGTATGGTAAATTGCTGTATTTGTTTGATATTTAACTTAGAGGCCAACTCAATGTTGGCCAAGTCTTAGAATTTCATTAGATACTAGATAGCAGCAAATCATCACAGACGCAAACACTGTGAGGTAAGACAGCATGTCTGCCAATACGAGAACATGAACTGCCCCCCTGGACCGCGCCTGCTTAAAGTTACATACTGCAGACACCAGGCTCTCTCTTTCTGTAACCACACTCAACCTGGTCTTCCTATTTTGGGCATTCAAGAGGATCTAGTGATCTTCAAAATATTTCCAAAAAATGTCAATTGTAGGCCATGGGTTCCCAAAGTGGGGTCCAGGGACCCCTAGGGGTACTTGAGGGAGTTCCAGGGGGTACCTAGCTCAGTTAGAGATAGTTAGGAACCAAATGGACCCTTATGGGTCTGTAACTGAGAGTGTACAAATAGAACCAAATGGACCCGTTTTACAATATAAATTGGGGTACCAGAGATAGAAATACCATTAAATCGGGGGTACATAGCCTAAATGCATGTAAAACTGTCCATGAAATTAAACTGGTTGAGATATCACTGCTAGAGCCGTAAAAATCTTCTCTTATGGGGTCCCTGGCATGTCTTTTCAAATGGGGGTCCACGGGCTTATTAGTGTCAATTTGGGGGTAATTGACATGAAAAAGTTTGGGGACCACTGTTGTAGGCTATTTCAAATTTGAGGTCTATAAATTGACAAGGTGTGACGATGCAAGTACATAAGGCTAAAGCTGAATGTTGATTCAATTATCCATGCAATTGTGTTTGAAATCTGCAAATTATGTGTGCACTTTTGTACTTTTAAACAATTTTCCAATTTCTCCATTCTCCTTTTTTCATTTTAATTCAGCGGGGTTGCCGGGGTACGATCATGCAACCAATGTGATATCATAGTTGTGGGAGTTTGCTAGTTCACAAGAAGGTGAATCCATTGTGGCGCCGGTGCAGGTCAAAACAAGTTATACAACGAAAGTTCACATGACGTGGTAGTCTGGGTAACAGTCATGGGTCACTATAATTAATTCATCTGACGAAGACCAAACCTACAGTATGGTTTAAACGTTGTGTGCTTGTGTTTCTGCACACTAAAAGTATTGGAGCAGTGAGTTGCTGTGGGAGTGACCAGCTCTGTTCTTATTTGTGATACCATATCCCCTCCTGCTTTCATCTCCTCTTCTTTTGTACCAACTTCCAAACTGCAGAGGGTCAAAGAACGGACAAACCTGTGCACAGCACCCCTAATTCTGGCTCGGGGCATATGGAAACAGGATGATGGCTGCGCACAGCAATACATTCTGAGCTTTAATATAACTCTTAAATGTAAATGGATCCTTGTAGTTAATTTTTCACCCAAGAACACGTCCATGAATTCCAGAACGGGCATGAACAGCATTCATATTTTTCATTTTCTTGTTTTAGTGGACATTCAAGGTAGGAAGAATGACTGCACACAAAAAACGGGTAGCTTGTGTTATTAATCAAGGACAAAAAATTAGTGTGAAGTAAAGTGTGAAGGAAAGTGATGGAGAACGGGACTAAAACTACTCTCCAGAGAGCACAGCCCAAGCTGTTGAAAACAGAAAGCATGATTTATACTTTGTTGTACAGTACATCGTTGTGAGCTTGTAGATGTGCTATCTTCGGCATGGATCACCATCGGGACACCAGGTGTATTTAAACATGAAGGGCAGTCCATACCAAGCACTATAACATGTACATGTAGTTATGTGTATATAACTACCAGTAAGACGCCCTGAGGGCGAGGTCACGTGCATGCATCCGCCTGGGTGACAGCAGACTGCTGGGCGAGCGCTGGCGCTTTGGCATGGAGGGTCAGATCAACATATGGAATGAATTCTGTACTGGCCATATATGGAGCATGTCTTTAACGTGGCCCTTAACTAATTTAAACCCTATATACTTTGTGCGGGTGCCCCGGGGGTCTATATTTGATCCCCTCCTTAGTTCCCTCTAAAAGCTCACAATGTGGTGCTGTATAAAAGAATACCCATCTCATCTATTCTCACTCATTCCTCATCAGTACAGGTTGATGTGTTCGTAGTTCAGGGGTTTTCAAACGGTGTTCCTGGGACCACCAGTGGTCCTTGAGGGGGTTCCAGCCTCCAGGCATAGAGTATAAAGAAGGATAGAGACCGAACCCCCCATCAAATGGTGGTCCGTGACTCAAATGCCAAATAAATAATGGACCTTGATATGAAAAGGGTTGAAAACCAGTGTCGTATACGTCAGGGGTCTGCAACCTTTTTGAAACAAAGTGCCATGTTTTTAGTTTCTAGATAGTCAGTGTGTCACTTTAATGACACCACACCACAATTCCAACATTTCTGTTTTTGATTGTCCACGAATATAACCTTTTACCTTGTTAAATATTCTTTCACATTGTTATAATGATCATTAGACTCAGAGCATAGTCCTTCTATCTCCCTCCCCAGTCAGAGTTTTAATGAATGTAGAATGATGTGCAGGACGTAAATTACATACAAATATGAGTGAATTCATTTATTTGACTACATATTCTGAATTGTTTATTTACCGGTAGTTTTTTTTAATGCCAGTGTGCCAGTGATCACCCTCATTTGTGCCAAGGTTGGCACCAGTGCCAAAGGTTGCCTACCCCTGGTATACGTCATGTGTTGGTGGGTACCTTTAGACAGTATATGCATAGCCTACATCCCCACATGACGCATTGCTGCAATGTTAATCTGTGTGTGATGATAGTATACCCTCCATATGCATCTGCACACGCCTGTGCATATAGGCTACTGTACTGTATACTTTATGTCATGCGTGTATGTCAGAGCCGGGGCCAATTCTCCAGACTATCACTCATGGCCGGGCCTGTGTGTGTTTGGAGAAGCAAGCAGCTAGGCGCTGATTGCATCTTTATTTACAGTCAGTTATAAATACATATAAAGATCCTTTTACAGACTCTGCGAAAAAACCCTGAGGCACGTTCTCAGACACCCACACACACTCATCCCTCTGGGGCCAGCTTGGCTACAAGGAAGGGGAGTGTGGCCTTCATGCAATGATGGAGGATAGAGGAGACAGACTGAGGAGACAGCTTTAGTGTCCATCCCCTCATCTCACCTCCTTTGTTTCACTGTCTGTCTGGGTGAGTGTCAATAAACAACGTTGTCTATTTACAGATATGCATTTCCGTCACAGTTAAACCAAGCCTTGCAGAGTGTAATCCTTGACCACATGAACCCCATGCATCCCTTGTTCTGGTCGTGTCACAATAGGCAGACATTCAGCAAAGATTTGCAGATCTACAAGCTCACAATGTGACTTGTTGTGAGCTTGTAGGTCTGCTATTTTTGACAAATAGGTTTTGTGTAGAGGGAGAAAAGGTGGGTAATTATCGACCCCTGGGCGGCCACGACCCCGCTCAACAAAGTATATTATTAGGGTTTTAAGTGTTTAAATCCTGGTAAAGTGCCAGCTGTTAAGGAGAGTAAAATAACACACATAAATAGGTCTACTCATAATACACAGACTTCATAAATATGTGAGAGAAATAGTATAATAGTAGCTATAGATATGTACGAAATGCACATGTAAAGTTCACAGTAAAATCCTCAGTATTTTACTGTTGAGCTGAGGTCATTCAGCACAGGAGGGGCTTGATGCCAAAGCGAGTTGCACATAAACAGCAAGACGAATGCTGCACTTGGTGATTTGCCCTGCTTGTTTGTCAGTGTCACATTACAAGCCCTCATGTTGCAAACATTATTCTTGTCATCTGACAGGGAAAGAAAAACATAAACTGTGTTTCCAGCATTGTTAGGCGATACTGTAAGTTATTGTGCTCGCAATCCTGCAAGACTGTCAAATGACCTCTGAGGAACCTCTCTCGCTCAGCATTGTTTAGCTGCTAGCGTCAAGCCAGAGATTTCATTGTTTTTGCATTTGGGCTTTCTCTCACGCTCACCCAGTCTCTGCGGAGGGTCTACATGTGCTAAAACACCCTCTACTGCTCAGCCCTGTCCTCACTCTGCCAACTCTGGCCTGGATACAAGGCCTTGGACTTGCCCTGCATGAGGGGGTGGGGGGTTGGTATGCTCCCAACTTAATTTTAATTCAATGTGTTATATTGGCATACAAATTGAGAATGTGTGCCAAAGACTCGATCGAGATGAAAGATCAGCAGCCCTCCACAGTCTGTGCACAAAAGTAGCCATATAGAGAGGTCTCATGCACTTGCAAGTTGCAACCTCCATGCTTGCTGCATATTTGTATCATCCCCAAAGAGAGAGTATTTGGAAGAATATATTTTCAGGAGTTTTGAGTGTCCAGTAAATGGTGTGGTAACCACTAACCAGACATAATAGAGTGTTGTGTTATGCAGTAATTACTGTTGATTAAATTAAATATAAATAAACTCCCATAAACTCCCATGTAGAGTAGTCTTGAGACTTTTACAAATGGCTTGCTGTATATAAGTGTACACATTAGTAAACATGGTGGTGTGCTGTTTTTGTGCTTATAGGCTCCTATACTGTATGTGTGTCGTCCAAACCCTCTTGTTAGAGTCCGCAGAACTCTGGCTGCAGAACCTTGGAGTGGGCTCGGAACCAGAGATCCGAGCAAACCCGTCCAAGACTTCAAGTGGAAACTATTCCAGACTAGAGTCCCATCTGCTTTCACTTTAGAGTCTGAGTCCTAACCTAAATAAAGATCCCTCCTGAACACTTTTATTGCCCAGCTCTCTCTCCTTGCTCCCTCCTCCTTTTACCGTTATACCCTTCCCTCTCTCTCGGTCTCTCTCCTCTCCGAGCGCAGATTCTCTTTATCGCTTGGGAGAGTTCAGTCAGATGTATTGTAAGTGGGCTGCATGCCTCCCTGCCTGCCCGCCCCTCCCTCACACTGAGAATAAAGCTGTCCTCTGCCATTACGAGGTAAAGTGTCCCCTGGCAAAGCCCAGACCTGTTCCCTCTCATGTGAAACATTAGGGGTTGTGTTTTTTTATTGATGTGAAAGGACTTTGAATTGATTTCACTTTTGTTCATTCCTGTCCAGAACCTGTCTTTCATGCTCATTTCTCTCTCTCTCTCTCTCTCTCTCTCTCTCTCTCTCTCTCTCTCCCCTAGATTCAGGTTCATGTCTGATGGTGAACATCGCATGCTCCTGCTCACCCTGATTTCCTGTTTGGGATAAAATCTCACTGGCTAGCCATAGCTTCTGCCTGGCGACCCATAGATGTGCTCATAAAGCATCCAGATGGTGTGTGTGTGTGTGTGTGTGTGTGTGTGTGTGTGTGTGTGTGTGTGTGTGTGTGTGTGTGTGTGTGTGTGTGTGTGTGTGTGTGTGTGTGTGTGTGTGTGTGTGTGTGTGTGTGTGTGTGTGTGTGTGTGTGTGTGTGTGTGTGTGTGTGTGTGTGTGTGTGTGTGTGTGTGTGTGTGTGTGTGTGTGTGTCACACTTCTATTTTCACTAGTGGTACATAGCCTAATCAGGGCTCATCTTGTCAAAATACTTTAGGTCAACTGAGAGCCATTGAGAGAAAGAGTGCAGGCAACACTCCCATAGACCCATTGCTGTAAACTAATAATATTGAATATAATGCCAAAACCAACTCACAGTTTATTTGGAATGTGTTTTGGTGTTCTCAGAGACGGATAACAATACCATCATCATTGTATGAAGCACACTCGATACATGCACCACATGATCAGTGTCATAACTGTCTCTATAAATGTGTCTGGGTCAACCCGACGAAAAGAAAAGGGCAGTTCTTTGGTTCTTATGATGTGGTGATGGAGGCATGTGATTGTTTTTCCTGAGAGGACACTGTGCTTGAATAGCCTTTTTATTTATTTTTGATAATGTTGCATATTTCTGTGTGATTTTTAAACGGCTGCTGCCTTCACCAGGTTTCTCATAAAGGAAATCTGTCGAAGGTATTTCCTGGTAAAATAATACAGTTTTTCCACTGTTAACACACACAATGCGGAAATTTTGCACAAGTTGCACAACCTTCACTTCATGTACCAATCTCTCGACCCAATTTGGTACTATAGTTCACACTCCCTTTTCTGAGACTAGAATTAGACTCTAGATTAGACTCTGACTTTCCTTCTTTACACTCTGATTTCAATTACACATCACCTTGTTGTACAAACACTACACACAATGTTCAGTTGTTGCATACGCTTTTCACGTAAAGTTGGGGAATTGGTTGAGCAGGCCGGTTTACAGTAATGTGAATAAAAATAAATCAGACCCGTCTGAACCGAGTGGTGCTTTACTGTACTCGTGCTGTAGTACTGTACTGTACAAGCCCTCCTCTCTGGCCTGCGTCATGTCACGTGTGTTTGGCTGCGCAACAGTAACACCTGGTGGTCAAAAAATGCTATTTCCGTACTCGGACAGAGGGACAGACCCAGGGACACGCATTGCTATCTATAGGACTAGCACCACTCAAAAAGGAAATTAAACTTTTTTGCCTTTATATTTGTGTGCTGTTTTATGTTTGTCTATGATCAAAGTAGGCCTACACTGAGTCATTTTACAAAAGGAGAAATGTGTGTTCCATTTCTATGATTGTGTTTTCAATTTTGCACTGCAATGCTTGGTAGTGTGCAGCTTATGCTTAGTTGTGTGTACTCAATTAACGGTATTGAGTGTCAGGGTTTAACATTTTGTGTGTAAGGTTTTCAGTTTTGTGTGCGGTTTTGAGAAAGCAACGTGTTAACAATGGTGGAAAAACTGTAAAAGAAAATCCTGTCTTTGTCCATTGCTCTGTTATGACCTGACCTCTGTATCTGTGCTGAAAGTGGTAGCTCTCTACTCATCCTGTGTGTGTTCATGTGTTGGCACTGTTACAAATAGTAACCAGTGAGACACCATATGGCATGTGCATGCGTGCTCTTTGTGTGTATGTGTGTGTGTGTGTGTGTGTGTGTGTGTGTGTGAGGCAACGTTTGTGCCTAAATGGAGGATTCTGCGTATCTCTCTCTCTCTCTCTCTGTGTGTGTGTGTGTGTGTGTGTGTGTGTGTGTGTGTGTGTGTGTGTGTGTGTGTGCGTGCGCGTGCGTTCGCCCATTGTAGACTATGTATGTTTTACTCCCAGAGACTCTTGACCACTTGTTCTCCCTATCGGCCGCTTTAGGAGCTCAGAAACATGTGTTAAACATGGACCTCTCTCTCCCCTACGTGGGTTGGGACTGCGAGAGAGAAACCCCACTGAACACTGGGGATCTGGGAAAACACAGAACCACAGAATAAAGCGCCTTTCCCTTCTGTTTGTTGATGACTACTGAGACTACAGCGAACAAAGGGGAGTGTGTTTATTGAGACAAAGAGGTAATTTATCAGTTTGTGACCGCAGTCCCTTGAAGATCCCATCCAATTAAGTAAAAATTAAGTAATGCTCTTTGTTGCTCTTGGAGCTTGCATAATTTTCTTTCTTTTCTTTTTTTCCAGCTAGCTTCAGAGGTCGTAAAGGCATTCATCAGAGACATCTTTTACTTTTTTAACTTTAGGCTTGTTCCAACACTGTCCCACAGACAGACACATAGTAGTATGGTGGTGGTATTAAATGATACATTCAAAATAACAACATGCAGCATTGGTGTGCTATCATTGCACCCTGGTGTAGAGCGGTTACTCGATCACCACACCAAGGCATTCTTATTGAGTCAACATCATAACCCATTAAATTCTCACCGGGATAAAAGTGCAGCTACGGCGCATCTGGATTGGGACCAAAAGCTGTTTGAATCCAGGCTTAAGTGCCTGTGTGTTCCATGTCAGCCATTGGAGCTCCTGCGCGCTGAGTTATAACCATCTGCTAATGTCATTCCAACGTGCCGCCTTGACTCCCCCCCCCCCCCCCCCCATCCCACGGTGCCCCCCACTCCCCTGCATGGTGTGGTTTGCATTGTCACACTCTGTGGCCAATGCAATCACATGCACACAGGCATGCACACACAGGCATGCGCTACGCCCCATAACAAACGGGAGGCCATATTTTTGTTTGTCTAAACAAACACTGTCCAGTTGTTTTTGATGTGAGGTTTTCCGTGGAGTTTCAAATAACACACACCAAAGAGAGGGATTACAGTCGTTGGGGCAAGAAGAAAGAAGCATTCATCCCTATAAATAATTCATTACAAATTAACAAAACCCTGTGAGTCTGAGCGGCTCTGGGACAGCGTCTGCTGAACAAACATGAGGATGATGATGAGAAAGATGATGATGATGATGATAATGATGATGATGATGATGAGGAAGATGATGATGATGGTGGTGGTGGTGGATCTCTGATGGACCACAAGTAGGCATTTACAATTTGTGGAGACGGGTTGCTGTTTATCGATGTGGAGTCTAACTGGCTGTGACAGGGTTGGTATTGGCAGGCCAGTGGAGTGTGGCTTACACTCTGGAGACCTTCTGCGTAGCAGCAGGGTCATATGTGGCCTCATGGTGGAGCAGACACACAGGGTCATATGTGGCCTCATGGTGGAGCAGACTTACTTACTTACTTACGCCTATTACCCCTTCTGGGGTTTAGGCCTTCGACAAGAGTTCTCCAAGCATCTCGATCCTCAGCCAACACTTCCAGCTGTCCCCAAGTGTGGCCCATAGTTTTTGCATCTGCCTCCAAGTCTCTGCGCCAGGTGTTCCGTGGCCGACCTCTCTTTCTTTTCCCTTGGGGGTTCCACTTGAGGGACTGCCTTGTGGTGTTTGAGGCTGGTTTTCAGAGCGTATGGTCTATCCATCTCCAACGCCTTTTGAGGATCTCTTCCTCTGCAGGCATTTGGTTGGTACGTTGCCACAGCTCTTTGTTGCTGATGGTGGTCATATGTGCCCTCATGGTGGAGTAGACACACAGGGTCATATGTGGCCTCATGGTGGAGCAGACACACAGGGTCATATGTGGCCTCATGGTGGAGCAGACACACGGGGTCATACTGTATGTGGCCTCATGGTGGAGCAGACACACAGGGTCATACTGTATGTGGCCTCATGGTGGAGCAGACACACAGGGTCATATGTGGCCTCATGGTGGAGCAGACACACAGGGTCATATCTGGCCTCATGGTGGAGCAGACACACAGGGTCATATGTGGCCTCATGGTGGAGCAGACACACAGGGTCATATGTGGCCTCATGGTGGAGCAGACACACAGGGTCATATGTGGCCTCATGGTGGAGCAGACACACAGGGTCATACTGTATGTGGCCTCATGGTGGAGCAGACACACAGGGTCATATGTGGCCTCATGGTGGAGCAGACACACAGGGTCATATGTGGCCTCATGGTGGAGCAGACACTTAGAGACAGACAGTGAGCACACTGCCTCCCATCCATCTAATCCTTCCCTCTGGGACTCAGCCACACTGGGTAAATGAATAAGAGATGAGGGGTGATGATCCCACCCACCCCCTCTCTCTCTCTCTCTCTCTCTCTCTCTCTCTCTCTCTCTCTCTCCCTCTCTTTCTCTTTCTCTACCTCTATCTCTCTCTCTTTCATTCTTTCTCTATGGTTTTTCTCCCACTTGAATTCCAAATTAAAAGCTTTCTCTTTCATTAGGCGTGCAATGACTCTCTCTGTCACTCTCCCCATCTCAGCTGATGCTTAAAAACCACACACACACACACACACACACACACACACACACACACACACACACACACACACACACACACGTTCGCTCTTACCCGCACAACCGTCTCTCTATCTCCCTTGGGCCTCCTTGTAGTGAAGTTGGTAATTTTATTCATCTATTGATTTACTGGTTTGTCTGTTTGCCTCCTGTGAGTCAGGATGATCTCTCGGCAGGGGTATCATGTTGCGCCAGCAGAGCCACTGGGGGCAGAACAAATAGATTAGTTCTAGGCCCTCAACTCAGGCATGCTATGAATGGATAAACATGGAGACGTGCAGAATTGATTGAGGAATGAATATAGTGGATCAATACAGAGCAATGGCAAGAGAGACAGAGAGAATGTGACTGTGCACAGGTCACAGGATGCTTTGTTGTAGGACGCATAGTGAAAATAGCTATATTGATAGTAAATATAGCGATGTGCAGTCTCACAACATGTCGCGGTGCAGTGGGTCTTGAGCTTGTACGTTGGGATTGTTATATTCTGTATCGATTCCGATCCCACTAATGATCCTTGGTGCTAATCTCTAGAGCACCAATTTTTATTTCATTTCATTTTCGAAAAATCTAAAAGAAGGTAGAGCATCATGTCTTCAACAGATGTGCAAAATGTAAGCAATATGCTTTTTCTTGTTTTTCCAGGTAGTTGGCAGGCAATTCAACAAAATTCAAAAGCTTTATTAATAGAATGACATGTGTGTGCCAGTGATATGACTCTTGTGTCATGACATACATCAGCCAAAACCTTATTGATTTCTGATTTTCAGTAACTTCTGTCTTAAATCAGACCATGAGGCAAATCAGCCTGGGTACATATTATCTGTGGAGTCATGTGATCAATATGTAACAGTCAGATTTCACAGGTTCCATTCCCATTGGCTATGACTGCCTTCCAAACTTTGTGGGCCCTGGGTAGGCAACCTGGCCTGGTGGAGATCTGCGCTCAGAGGAGCGTACTTTTCTAGTATGATTGGCTGGTTATGTATGTATGTTGGTGTCCTCTCTTGTTTAAGACCATAGCCCAATCAGGGACCAGCATAATTTGGTTATGTCACCATCAATAGCCAATAAGGGACCACCATTCTTGGTAACGTAACTAAGGTACGTTTCAAGGTTAGTATATGAGGTCAAGTTTGGCATAAGGTCAATAACGATGGGGTCCTAGAGGTTCTTTGGGAGCGGTGATGCCAGTGGTGAGCGCACCTCATGGCGCTCTCTGCATGCGCAAGTTGGCAGCTCGACAGAGTGCATTTCTAGTTTCTACTGTGACTGCCCTATGGCCTCTGTCAGGGTGTGTCCCTCTACTGTCTTTCAGTGTGCTCCAATCTTATCTTACTATAAATACACCATGTCTCTGTACAGTACGTACGTGCGTGTGTATGTACGTCTGTAATCCACCTAACTCGAGAACCGTTCGCCCCACCGACTTCCAATTCGGCACACACATTCCACACCACCAGAGTGCCCGGCGTTGAGTCAGTCTGATAGACAGTTGTCCATAAGCGCCAGAAAAGGCTCTGGTCAGGCTCTGCCATGCCTAATGAGCATAAGTCTTTGTTTTGTTTGTTTGTTTATTTTCACATACAAAAATATTTAAACATGATACACAAGGTCAATAAGAATGTGAAGGAGGAAGCCTATAAAAACCCTCCCCCACACCTGTATAATTTCCAGGTTCTGTCTGAGCCTAATGATTGCCATGGCAACCCCAGCCTTATTCTCCAAACCTGCCATTTTGTTCCCAATTTGCATCATTCCCAACTTGTAGGCCGGTGCCCAACGGCCACAGGTCTAGTCACTATAAAGTATAAATGATCCGCATTTCCTTTTCCACCTGGTCCAGACCGACCCGAGCATGGCCACGCCAGAGCATTTTGTTTTCTGTTTTACCTTTTTGCTGTTCGTTTATATAATGCATGCAGTTTAGAGTTTCCCTGTTTTTTTTAGACTACATTCCTTTATTTATTGTGGTCTGAGAGCCATAACACTACTTTGTTGTACGACAGTGTAGCACAAATATCTTAATAATATATATAAAAATGGGTTTCTCTGATTCTCTGATTAAATCACATTTATCAGAGCATTAAATGATAAACGCACAGAATGCAGCTACTGAGATCTTGGTCATTCGACGGCTACTGAGAGCATTCAAAGCTTTGATTATATGTGATGTTGTCCCTGTTATGTTCTAATAATATGGACACTGTGTTATATGGGGTTTGCAGATAATGGTTGAGATGCCCTTAAGAGACTGGTTATTATGGGATGCTACGTAATACACAGCGTGCAAAATAACAAGGAAGTCTGTTCTGTACTGAGACAAGAGACTAAGTAAAGCAGTGTTGTTTCTGGTTCAATTGTGTGTGCGTGCGTGTCACTCTTTTACACACAACAGTCCCTTCCAATGCATTGCTATCATTCGAACCGGGAGCACCGTGCCTAAAATAGGGACACCGGTTTGAAAGTGGTCCTTATGTGGGTTTTTAAATATTTAACCAAAGGAAAGTATTAACGGTAATAGTCCTACTTGGTTTCCTCCTGCAGCGACACTATGCAACTGGATCAGGCCGTTGTGGCTGCAGGGGTCAAAGGTTGAAACACAGAACGCTTAAGAAGGGTGAGAGAGGTTTCAGGGGTGAACGGCTGTGGCATAACAAAACCAAACAGGTAAGATGACTCCCCTTGCAACTAATTTATGTTCAAATTCGCGGAGACTCAGCAAAAGCATGCACAACCTCACCGTTCTGAAGGCAGCGTGACCGAAACGGGCATTTATTGTTCTGCCGTTGCTTTTTGAACTCTTCCATAAAATGTCTTCGACACCTGGCATCCCCTAGTCTCTCAGGACAGACGTGTTGGCTCGCACAGTTTTCAAATCATTCTGCTGATGTCACGTCAATTCCCCACTTATGTTTTGTCTTTACAGTCATGACACGGCCTAGCCCTGGGACGTGTGAATAGGGGAAGGGAATAAATGTCACGTGAGTGTGTTGGATGTGCATGAAAACAAAGATGCTTCTTGCATGGATTTGGCTCTTTTTTTGTGGCTCGGGAGCTTGACAAAACAATATTTGGATGTTCCATCATCATTTTCCACAATGGCGGACATGGAAACGCCCTCAAATGTCTGTGTGGCTCATAGGATAATTGATAGAATTTCTTACTGTAACCCAAAGTAGCCATGTGTTCTCTGGATTATCCAAGATGAATCACAAGCTGACTCATTTATTCTGAATCAGGACAGGAAGAACGGTTAGACGTGTGGCGAGTGTGGTCTTCAGTGTGTATGTGTGTATAATATGTATCAAAACTGTCTTCAACACACGCCATGTTTACTAGCCTCAGATTGGACTGAAGGCTGCCGTGCTGGAACTCACTAGTGGGTTGCACGTCGTCCAAGCTTGGAAACAGCAACGCAGCAGCTGATCCAACTACCTTTCAGCTCCTTCAGTTTAATATACTGTAGCTAAGAATGTGAGATTGCTGCAGAAGCTTTCTAAAAGAGGCCTACATACAGTACTGTATTAGTATATTGCCACCTATGTGTCAAATCATACAATTACCCTGCTGTGCGATTTTGAGAGTGCTTGCGACCGTGCGTGTGAATCCTATCGTCAACTATTTGGTGAAAATAGCAGATATAAAAGCTCACAAAACGTCACATTGCAACACATTGTGAGCTTCTATGTCGTCTATATTTAGGTAAAAATGGTCTTGAGGGAAAAAGCGGACCCTACACTGTATAGAGGCCAGGAGGACCCTTACGTATAGGATATAGGTGGTTAAGAGGAGGCTTGTTATGACTGTGGAAGTGACACCATGGAAAACATGGAAATGAAACCCTGGAATTCTTGTTTTTGATTTGAGCGACACTGCCAGGAAAGAGTGTTAGGGGGCACATTTCTGGACATTTCTACCTCTTAAAAACCCAAAATGCACTTACAGTATATGAGATTCACATATTTCTCAGACTTTGTAGAACAGAGTTCACTAAGGAGGCCTAGGAGACGGGAAAGTTGTCTTTGTACATCTTGGTTATAATTCAGGATGAAGAACTGCTTTGCAGTGGCTCAACTCTAGGAGCCTAAACCTAGCAGAGCCCTGGGCAGTCAAAGGAATTAAATTGGTTCATAAGCTTCCACAGATGGATGTACAATGTTAAGTCCCCTTTTCTGCCTTGAAATCGTTCCCTGGGCTTTGCTCTTGAGAAGAGAGGGTGGTCGTGGTGGCGGAGGGGCGCCATAAAACTATTTTTTATGTTTTAGCTGTGAAGGATAGCCCTCCCTGTGACATCAGACGCACTGACAGGGAAAGGATGAGTACCCTTTACTGTAAGCCACAGTGAAAAGCTCCAAAACACGGCAGTGAGCTGCATTATAAGCTGCACATGTGTGGAATTATGGCTGTTTTCTCAAAATTCTCTTTTCCCCCTCCCTTTTTTCTCCTAGAGGATCAGGGTTTCTAAAAGGACATTGGCATTGCCGTGGTTTTTAGGGGAGTTCTGATTGGCTTACCCTCCAGGGATGAGCCTGTGTGAGCATCCCCTCTGGAGGTATTACTGGATGTCAGGCAGCAGAGGAACTGGCCTCAGCGCTGCAACTCGCAAAGGAAAATGGAATGAAACCCAAACTCTGTACTACTGCAGTTTGATCAACAACAAGTTGTTCAGCTTTTTGCAAAACACTTTCAGGGAGGTGGATTGGGCAGAACGACAAAGACATTTCCTGCTTCAAGTTGATTTTCAATAATGGGTAACCATACGCATCGCTTATGGTTCTGGTTATCTTGTTGTGATCCAAGTGTTGATAACCATGACTCACCATTACCATTTTCATCGCTGGAGGTTCAAACCAGCTTTGCTCTGCTTGACCAGCAGACAGAAAGTGATTGTGCAATGACTGCTGCTACAAACGCTCACCAAGCTGCTATTAGTTACTGAGCTCCTGGAATCCCTGTACTGAGAGAGAGAGAGAGAGAGAGAGAGAGAGAGAGAACATCATTA
>NC_137874.1:20028542-20098542 GCF_963924005.1 Protomyctophum bolini | reverse complement strand
TAACAGTTGTTCTGCTCTCCCACAGACCCACCAGGTGACTGCTGATTAACCCTAGGCTAACCCTGAGATGTGCCCGTGTCTTGCCCAACACGTGTGTTACTGTACTGAGCCCTATACCCCTACTCGGAGTTGAGTTTTTTTAATTATACAAGAATAAGTCTAAAGATACATTTTTGACACCACTGAAGTTTTGCAATGCCAAAACACTTCTCGATCCTACTCCTATAATAGAATGCCCACACCGTGGTGTTCACTCCACTTGCCCCCCAATCAGGGAACCATCTGCAAAACAAAGGGAAAACAGCACCCTTCAACAACCCTAGGTCAACAGTCTGTCTCGAGAGACTACTTGCCTCCAAACTTGCCACAAAATATTCACCCGCCTTCAATGTATATTGTATAGTTAATCATATAGTACATCATTCAGGCACATTTTATAGACACCTTTTTTGGCCATTAGGCCCACCCTATGTGATGCAAAATATATCACATATGTGACAGTCACACTCACACACACACACACACACACACACACACACACACACACACACACACACACTCACACACACACACACACACACACACACACACACACACACACACACACACACACACACACACACACACACACACACACACACACACACACACACAGAGCTGCAACGATAATGTGCATGCTTGTTCGAAGTGACACACAGACTGTTGACTCGCCTTTTCAGTGGTGGAGAACGCCACATTTAAAAATGTCGCACTGGCTGATATTTTCACTCTGAACTGCAGTAGGGTCCGGCCAAGCCCCCAGAACGGCTGGTCAACGTTGAAGCCAAAGCTGGTACTGCAGGCGGGCGTAATACTTAAGTACTTAATAGTGGTTGCAAAGGTATTAATAGATTGCCTGAGTCCTGTGGTGGGGCTTCTGGTCTGGTTTTAGTTCCGGTCATTTGGTGGGGGTCTGGGGGCCACGCATTAAAACCACCTCCAATGACTAGGTACGTAGCACTGAAACCAATATTTCACAGAGAGGCTGGGATTTGAAAGTTTGCAGCGGTCGACACTCGACAGTACTTGTGCGCTCTGCTTGCGCACTAGCGGCCATAAATGGCCTACTTGTGTGCAATGCGCAAGCTAGTAGGCACTCGATAGTGTGCAGTTCTAGTTATTGATGTTGTTTGAGATCACTGATCGCCACTGTCTGTTTAGCTCTCGGTTGCTAGGCAATAAGACAAAGCTCTGTAGTCCGTCAGTAAAATGACGGAAAATGACCTAACGGTCGAATCGTTGCGAATTTTTGCCAATAAAATAAAGTAAGTCCATGGAGCTCTAAAAACAAGTGTGCGGATGTTCCATCTTGTTCTCCTTGATGCCTTGATGTCCAGCACCTGGACTAAATACAGAGATGTGCACACACTGTTCTCTGAGAAGTCTTCCTGCCCTATAGGAACTGCTAACAGTCTAATATAGGTGGGAAGATAATATCATTTGAAGTAAATAATATAGTTTCTATCCCTCCCATCAATTTACTGCATATAGCCCCTTGAATTTCTCCAAGAAGAACCACCTGTGGTCCCATTCTTTACTAAAACAGCTGCCTTTAGTTGGTACCATAAATGTCTTTGAACCGCCTTGAAAGAGTTCTGAAGAATCTTACAATTCCCATTTTGGAATAATTTGTGCGGTGCATCACAAAGCCCATTTCATGTAGAATGTGTGTTGTTTTGCACATCTGGACTAATGGTGTAACTTTGCGTAATCTCTGTTTGGTAAAGGCATCATTACTTTACAGGGATTATGTTAAATTGACTATAGAGGGAATTGCAAATTGCACTATGATAGTTTCCCCATTATTATCAAAGGAAATAGTAGACCAAGCCCTTTAAAAGTTCTTCAAATAAATCTATAAAGATACTTTTGAAGAAACCTTGCAGTGAAATTTCCTTGAGAACTGTACGGGGTTTAAACTGCAGAAACCTCGAGGGCTTGTCAAGCCTACAGTATAGCAGACGTCATTTTGACTCTCATTAGCCGTTGAGTGACTACAGCTGCCATGATTTGTGTGTGGGAGGCTTTCTCATTCATTCTTTATTTCATATGTGTGCTTATTTTCCTTTAATGATTAGGCCCAGAGATCCATAGTTTGTTGGTTGAGCTCTGTGTGCTGGCTTTGATGTGGGCTATGCACTGGATGTGTGTGGGCATTTTACGCCTGTGTGTGTGTGTGTGTGTGTGTGTGTGTGTGTGTGTGTGTGTGTGTGTGTGTGTGTGTGTGTGTGTGTGTGTGTGTGCGTGTGTGCGTGCGTGTGAAGGGGGGGCGGGGTGCAGGTCTCCGTGATAGCCTCATATTACTCTGATGATGTTTAGATGGAGTGCGTGACCCTCGCTGTGCCATAAAGCAACAGATTCTGCAACAAATACAGCCATAAAATTCAGAACTTGGCAGCCGGAGGGAATGCGTCCATTCACCACTTACTCATCTGGACGTGTGTGTGTGTGTGTGTGTGTGTGTGTGTGTGTGTGTGTGTGTGTGTGTGTGTGTGTGTGTGTGTGTGTGTGTGCGCGCGCGTGCGTGTGTGTGTGTGTGTGCATGTGTGCGATGTGCGTTTGTGTGTGTGAGAGAGAGAGAGAGAGAGAGAGAGAGAGAGAGAGAGAGAGAGAGAGAGAATGTGTATCTCATTACTTGCACGGAAGTTGCTTATGTGTGGTTTTAACAATCCTTGTTTTGCTGTGCCAAGTACAGGTAGCTGATTTGAAAAACAAAATCAACTCAGGAAGCAGTAATATCTCTGGCATGGACACCGCTCCACAGAACTTGGCTTCCAGATTGTTAAGCCCCCTCCAGTGCTATAGTTCCCAGTGGTTTCCTGGGCTCAGTGGGAGAGTCCTGCACTGGGGGTTTGGGTCCATGCAGATCTCTGTATTATATATCAGTGACCCCCTGCTGATTCCACTCTCTTAATATACAGGGTGTTTTAGGGGAATACTAAGTTGTAATATATGTTATTTTATATCATATGACAGTCTGGTCGGAATTTGTCAGTAAACACCACAGGCTCCCGCAGCGAAATCGAGGAAATATTAAAGAATCACGACTTGGATTAGAAAGTTGTATTTAAGTTGAAAATCTTTCCAACTCCTCTCCTCGCTCACTTCCCTGGTCCCCCTTCTTGCAGTCAGTGGTGAAAAGTAACTATATTTATTCAAGTAGTACACTACTAGTACAATTATTTAACAGCTTTAGTAACTATAGTTACTTTGCAGATTTAGATTATTAATACAAAACCAAACCTGCATTAACCACATACAGTAGCATTTTTGCTGATCCACTAAGGCTTCGCATCACTATTATGTATATATATATTTCTTCCACCATTGCTTACAGTGCCCCCCTTATTTGATCCATATGTAGATTTCTAACTCCATAATCTGATGGGAAAATTGTCTGAGCATTAGTGTGGAATGACCCTTTGTTATTGGTCTTTATCCAGTAAAATCCTAAGTTTTAACTAACTCTCTCTAACAAATGAAAGGTTTCAGGTTTGACCTAGGTTAAGCTACAGCATCATCTAAATACCAAAACTTTTATGCAGAATGTAATGCCTGCTGATTTATAACATCACAACTCGTTGATCAGTGCCACTGAAAATACATTGTAAAATGCGTTGTCCCTTGAGGGATAATTGTGGCAGTGTAGTGTGGTTTGCTGTCAGCTGAGAGCAGAGAGCCACAGTGGCGCTCCAGTGTCGCAG
This sequence comes from Protomyctophum bolini, assembly GCF_963924005.1. Classification (NCBI taxonomy): domain Eukaryota; kingdom Metazoa; phylum Chordata; class Actinopteri; order Myctophiformes; family Myctophidae; genus Protomyctophum; species Protomyctophum bolini. The sequence goes on along the minus strand of NC_137874.1, from coordinate 20,094,799 downwards.
ACTGTTTGGCTGTCTGTCTTTTAAGGAAAACTAAACCATAGGCTCCTTGTGTGACTGTTTCATAAGTTTGCTGCCATCTAAAATCCATCCAAAGGGCTATACACTGCATGCATGACGTGTGAGCAACACAGCTGCTGCCATTACACGTAATAACGTGCAACAGTGCAGCAAAAATGTATCAATATTGAATACTATTATTGATACCTATATTATCAATAGACCAATTGTAGCTATATGGAATGGAAAAGTAGTGGTTATTGGGTTGTCATATAACATACTTATACTCATACTACTAAAATGTGACTTATTCATTTTAGTGGTAAAATTCCCTGTTCACTGACCTCACGTAATAGGGGATGTTGGAGCAAAAGTAACCATTGCATGAGAATGAAATATGGCTGTGCTGTGTCTTTGGGTTTCTCTTAGTAGAAAAATGCAAATTGAAACAGTGGAGTATCTAAAACATTACTTTCTGTGGCACTTCCATTATGGACTCGGATTTGGTAAATGGATTAACCAGAAAATATATGGCCTATATAGGACACCTCTCAGGGCAAAAGTTAGGACAAATGACGATGGTGAGAGATAGCCAAAGAATGAACAGAAGATTTTGTCATCATGGGTCATATGTCTTCGGCTTTAAGTAGAAACCAGGGTGACAATACTATCTTGAGAGAATCTTTATTAGAATAAAGATGGTGTCACCACCAAAAAAGTGTCCGGTTTCTGTTGAAAGTGAACTGGCACTGAAACATCACAGCTTAAATTCTTTGCAAGTTGTGCATAGCAAAAACAACACCTGTTGAAACACCTCAGCAGGACTGTCACTGAAGCAGATGGCAATGTTTGGATGATGTGGGAGCAGCTTAAAACCTTCAAATGTTAAATTGAACTTAAATCGTGGAAGTTTCTGTAGACGATAACGTCCGAAGCGTCCCGATAACGCACGCACGCACGCACGAGCGCACACACACACACGCACGCACGCACGCACGCACGCACGCACGCACGCACGCACGCACACACACACACACACACACACACACACACACACACACACACACACACACACACACACACACACACACACACAGAATAACAGTGTGTGGCACCCTGCAAGCAAAAAGAAAAACACTTTGAAGGGTAATTACCAATGGCTTGTAATGTTTACCTACTGTAACTCTACTGAAAAGCATACTTACAGCCAAAGAGGCCCCCACAGCCTCAGGGTAGAGTAATGTGTTCTTTGTACGTAGCTACTGTAGCACTACAGAAAAGAATGACATCTTTATGAGATGTGTAGTTAACAACACAAACTTCACAGTGAGCTGAAATGTCTGACCACGGATATTGCACACTTGTCATACACACATATCGTGTGTGTGTGTGTGTGTGTGTGTGTGTGTGTGTGTGTGTGTGTGTGTGTGTGTGTGTGACTGTCTTTCTATCCCTTAGGGCCTGACTCACACCTTTCGATCTAGCATACAACATTGATGCATGCTAGATGTATGAGACTTGTTTACTGATGCAAGCTCCCAATGCATTTCCAATGGAAGTCACATGGTTTGACACAACATTTTTGTTGTACAGCTTTCGGCTGTGTTTCGACTGCCCCCCTCCCCCTCATACAACAAAAATGTTGTGTCAAACCATGTGACTTCCATTGGAAATGCATTGCGAGCTTGCATCAGTCAATAAGTCTCATGCATCAGCTATACATCAATCTGTTGTGAAGGTGTGAGTCAGGCCTTAGTCGGTTCACTCTACCCAGCTGTGTAGACATCGGTTAATCAATGATCATTTTGGTAAATCTTCATTGGTAAACAATGCTCAAGGTATATTCTCGCTAACAGTGACAGGACATCTTTCAGTGAGTGATCCTATCACACTCACATTACAAATCTTTATTATCAGTGACAAAACTGTTTTGTTCCACTAAAGTGAATTTAGTTAATTGACTTCATATGTAGGGTTCTGCATATGGTGTTAGTCACCCAGGAGTCCAGGACAGATCCTGAATCTTTGTGGGAATTTGGGAAACGTGGGGTAGTCATCACCGTCTTGGCCACACCTAACAGGGATGAAATTATGTAAAAGAAAAATAAAAGAAAAAGGCTGTTATTCAAAGAACCAGAGTTTCCCTGATGATGTTAGCTTTTACGTATGCATGCAGCCATACAGTATAGGCCTACTGTATGCCTGCAACAGCTCACATGAGTGTCCCCTGCTCTAGTCTATGTACAGTTCTGTACATGCAAGTGATTCCAGCGTAAACCTGGACCTACAGTATTTAGTAGTAGAAGTAGATAGTAGTTTGGTGCCATCGTGAGGGCATATTGAGTCAATGAAAGCATTTCTCATTCAATGCAAGGCTCCAGCTCCTAATGAGTAATTAGTCTAGCACAGTAGCTATAAAGTAAGTGTGTGTTGTTGGGACGGATGAGGACAGGTACAGTCAAACTCAGAACACTGATGAGTGAATTTGATTCAAAATTACGAGTCATATTGCTATACATAATTTCTTTCTTTCTTTTTCTTTTGCTGAATAGGTATGTGTTGGTGGGTGTTCGAGTGTGTGAGTGTTCCTGGATTTCCGTGAGTTTGCCTGTGAGTCAGCAGGTGAGAGTCTGCACGCTTCTCACGGATAGGTGGATACGATCTCACAGTTCCGATAACCGGCCACTATTGTGCCAGGATTGTGGGCCTTGTGGTTGCTGACTAACATAGCGGTCAAAGGGCACTTCCTCACTCACTTTCTTTACCACTGCACAAAACAAAAAACACCACCTCTCATACCGCTAACTCTGCATTTTCCACATCAGTCATGTTCACTCTTCACCACACTGAGGCCCCTTTTACACCGGTTGGGAACCGGTTCAGTTCAGAACCAGTTTTTAGTCCATGAGCCAGACCAACAAAATTGGAACATTTATTATGAATTGAGTGGGCAAAACCATACCTATATTAAATTGTTTATAGGATCAATATAAGTAAATTAATATATGATAACCCTTCCACCCTTTGTGCAAAGCTCTCTTCAAAGGGTGTAACCGGAAGATTGCATGTTTGGATACAGAACTACCTCCATAAGGAAGATCCATCAAAGTTGTGCTTTCTGGTCAGTCCTCATTACAACATCCAATCAACGCATCTGTACCCCAGGGTATTGATTCTGGGCCCATTGTTATTTTCCATCTTCATTGATGATGTGAAACAGTGCGAGAACAACATTTTCCTGTATACGGATGACTCCACCATCTTCGCACCAATAACTTCATGAAATGGGCCTGAGGTGGCTGTGTCCCTGAACAAAGACCTGGAGAACTTCCAGGCTCATGCCTGGAAGGTCACTTTCGAGCCCAGCAAGTGCAAGGCTATAATTCTGTCCAGAAAGATTAATCCATCTCGACCGGATCTCTTCTTTGGGACCACCAAGATCACGCTCAGCGAGCAGATGGAGGTTTAAGGTTTAGGGCATAGAGAGCAAACTTACGTGGACCATCCATCCAACATACGCCGCAACATACAGTTTACACATACGCCTGAGTATCATGGATAGGCTCTTTGAATGGGTTTCTCAGCCTGTATCTGCTTAAAAGCTTAATCATTTTTTTAAGAGTTTCTGTATAGGACCTTGTGATGTTTTCTGCATTATCCTAAGAAAACCCTTTGCTGCCCCATAAATAGGCCAGTCAATCTGAGATTTGACCCAAAAGAAATTGCAATAGTAATCGTCAAAGGTTTGTTATGATCCTTAGGGTCATCCAAATAACATTAAACATTGTATAAATTGTGGATCATGGTAAGTTCAGGGGTTGAACGTTGGGGTACCATTGAAAACCTATATACCGGTAAGGCAAACATTTCAATTTTGAATTGTGCTTTAAGTAGCATGTGACATCAAACTAGGGATTATTCATGATTCTGAAGCAATTGCAAGCATTAGTTTTGCACGAAAAACACTCTGCTAAAAACAGCCATAGCCGTCTTCACAAATGTGATGGTACATTTGGGCAAGTGGCTATAGGCCGAATCATGAGAAATGATAGACCTTTATGAAAGCTAGGGTAAGCTTGTTCTTTTTTTTGCAGATTTGCCACACATTTCGCTAACTTTCCCAATCATGCACACAACTTCATGTGGAGGGGAGGGAAAAAAATGCAGTACATACTTGCTAACCATTTCATAATAACGTATTGAGGGTCTAAGTGGTAAACTGCATGGAAGTTTTAAGATTACTCGACCTCAAATATTACTCTTTTCAAGGGAGAGTGGTTAACCAGGATAGCTTGAACCCACATTTGGTAAATTGTCTCAAGTTTAGTCAACATAGGGAAAGAAGAGGACCCAATGATCATTTTAAAAGCTTTAATTAAAACCAATAGACATATTAAGGATTATTGACCACATCTTGATCAAGTAAGTTGCTGCTATAGTCATATTTCCAGCATTGACATGGTAAGTTATCTATTACTATTCTCAGGTGCCCACTCTGCTTCGGTGCCCTGCAGTATTCATGATACTACCCACTCTGTTTTGTTGCCCATGGTATTCCTGACCTGGTGCCAACTCTGTTTTGGTGTCCAGATTTACCAAGTGCCCTCTACTTGGGTATGGGTACCAAGATTGAATGTTTTAGTGCCAAAGGATACTTCTTTATACTTGTTTTTGTTGTTGCCGTATGCATTATGGGGTAGCCTGCTATCTTTCTGACTGTCTTTCCATCTTTGCACCTCTTGGCTCTTGTGTCACTCTCTAAAATGTAGGTTAATAGCGACACTTACTGGCCAAATGTAAAAACAACCCCAGGGTGCTACAGCCACAAAAGAGAAGGAAATGCCAAAACCAGCCTCTCTGCCGCCGTTGCAATTTGACAGTGAATAGTTCCAAGTTCCAACCACAAGGGGACACTTTTCACCCGATTATCATCTGCAGTCATAATGCTCTGAAAGAAAAACAGGTCGGCTGCTAAAATGAACTACACTACAGCGTACATTTTAGTCAATATTGAGACAATATTTATAGAAATTCTCTGACATAATTATTGTTGACTGTCTGTACGCCTATAAACTCATAGCTAAATAAAATAAGTTTAATAAAAAATAGAGTTGCTTCATGTTGGAGTTCATTGCTATACATTTCGAGATCTCCCTCTTCAAAACAGGCCCCCTCTGATTATTGGCACCAATAGCTCAACTGTACTATATTTACACAATAATTGGGTCCCTCGCTTTGGCGTTGTCAACCAATCACATCACGGCCGTGCTGCCTATGAGCCGAGCTAACGGGTCTTTGAAGGTTGCTGATCCGGTGTGGCCCGTACAGCGGATACGGAAACAATGCGTGGATGTATGTGTGCGCAAATTGCGGGCTCTAGACCGGATCAGATCACCGAGCAGTAAATTGAAACAACGATTTCCGAAGGTACTGCGGGAAGACTGGTGACGTGATCGTGCTTGAAATCAAACGTTGGAAGAAGAGAACCCACCAAAAAATGTCGTCAGTTCCGTGCAGCGTTCCAGCCTTCGGCCGCGGCGACGATGAGGAGAGAGAGCTAGAGGATTATTTATTTCCAAGAAGCTGGTGATAAAACAGTGCTCTGCGTAGTCTTGTTTTGTAACCGAGAATGCCATTGACTTACCGGTATTCTTAAACCCGCATTCTGAATTATTCTACTGCATCGTCGGTGGATTGTTTTGGACTGACAAAAGAGACAGCACCAGTCAGTCGGCTCATTCGCTGGGATGCACTGCCGCTGAGTGACGGTAGCTTGTTATTAGCTTGCCCGCTAGCCTGCCTGCCTACGAGGAAGGAGCTTTTTTACCAAGAGCTTCAAGCGCAAGAATATCCCGGTAAGAGTCTGAGTGAGAACACTTAACCATGTTTGTATACAATGATATTGATATGTTGTCCTGACATGGCTCCTCTGATTCAAAACTGCACCATATGACCAATGTTTCGCGGTGAGGTGTTGGCACATTTTGAAATGAAGTCGTGCAATATTGGTTCCAAGTCAACCCACATTGCATTGGAAGCAGGCCTACTGTATGTTGTGTACAGTGGACGTCATGGCTCTAATAATCAGGGACATGACTAAACCATCGCTAGGTCGTACAGCGAAGGCCCGACAAATCCTCCTCCCCACTCTCCATGACGTTAGTAACTTACCTGCCAGAAAGAATCCACCTGTTCTGCGCTGCACCTGTTCCCAGCTTGCATTTACTGTATGTATGACTGGAGGGCTAGGCAGTGTATCGAATTGTATTTTGATGGGCGATATGATTGTAGTATTATTAGTATAATAGTATGTTTATATGCCAATGATTTCCATATAGTTTAATTTAGTTTAGGGTTGAACTATAGCTCTGGTCCATATATAGTTCAAGAGGCCGCCTCTGAGGCTCTGAGCTGCTGCATCTTTCTTTTCATGAAGTTCACATATTGGTGTCACTGTCAGAAATACATTTCTTTGGTTTTGGGAACAACAGGGTTGTGTTACCGTTACATTTATTATTCTATTTTTCTCATGCACCTAATTGCACTTATTTTATATTACATTGTTGAATTGTATTGTACACTGTTGAATTGTCACAGTATCATGATTCATGACACATGATACGTCAAATGTGGCCCAGCCCATGGATATAATTTAAGTTATCACACAATAGATCACTGTGTTATTCAGTCAAATGTGTACATTGTGCTAATTAGGGTGGTATTTTCCAGGGCCTTGGTCTTTATCTGATGCCCTTTGACCAACTGAGCATTCTTGGGTCAGTTGTCATGGGGACACCATTGGTTTCTCATTCAGAGAAAACAAAATCCTTTTTAACATTTTTCTTGATCTTATGGTCTAGACTAGAGTAACTTTTTCACATTAAATTCAGAATAGGACTAATTAAGTAAGTACCCGGTATACTATGTTCCAAAGTACTGTTGCGTTCAGTCATGTATACTTGCACGGAACCTGGTCTTTAAGGATCCAACAACATTTTTTTATGACTAGAAGCTTTCATTGTAAGTTCAAAGTTTCCACATAATAATGTAGTAGGAGACACATGTAGTATCTGTAGGATCACATGTGCTGAAAAAATGGTAATGATAATGCACTCTTGTCAAGAGTTAAATCAAGTTGAGACACCAACTACAGTACATGTAGATATGCGTGTGACATCATCATCAAACCCGGAAGTTATGCAGGAACGCCTACTGAGTGGCAAAAAACTACTTTCTGGCCTTGACAGCCTCATACATCCAAACAGAAAAGTCCTATTTGATTGCATTAAACAACGTCAAACAATGTCAAACTCACTTTGCATGTTGCTTTGCCACTCGATTTTCCACTCGATGTGCCATTCACCTTTAGCATGCGCATACCCTCTATTGCTACTTCAGATTATTTAACCGTTCCACTGACTCATGTGTTTTTCATCTCAAACCAGCAGACAAAATGTTCCTCGAGTTAATTAAGATTAGATTTTTAAGGGTCGGTCAAGTATTTCTTCTGACCGTAGTTTCAGCAGATACACAGATAATTTTGGTCTATGGGGAGATGCTGTTAGTCTCTACTAAAATAGCCTAGATTTGGGCCAAGTTAAAGGAGAATTCCATACTAAAAGGCTTTCTTACCTTTCTTTGTAGTTGTTACGTCCCCACCAAAGAGGTCCAGGTGTTATTTTGTGCAAAAGCTCCTTATTGGCTATTTCCCCTACCATAAGCCCTAAATGAATTGCATTGAATTGAATGGGAATTGAATGGGGCTATGGGGTGTTGTGCTAATTCGCTTATTTCCATCGCTCAAAATTATAATTTCTTTGTATATATCCTCTCTTCATAATGTAAATAATATCCCAAGCGGCACACTTTACTACTTCTTTCGATGGAAATAAGCGAATTAGCATAACACCCCATAGCCCCATTCAATTCCCATTCAATGCAATGCAATTCATTGATGGCTTATGGTAGGGAAAATAGCCCATAAGGAGTTTTTGCACAAAAAAGACCTCTTTGGTGGGGACGTAACGACTACAAAGAAAGGTAAGAAAGATAAGAAAGCATTCTAGCATGGAATTCTCCTTTAACCTGACTGTACGCTTAAACGTTGTAGTATTCAAAGGGAGGTGCTGCAAGTGATGTGTTTTGAATTGATTAAACTACAAGTTTTTAAGAGTTCTAGAGTCTGAGGGTTTTTTCAGTAGCATAGGTCTCCCAGACTAGAGTCACCCATTTCGGGAGATAGAACCCATTCATTCAAATAGAATAACACTATAGTATAAATTAAAACCCAATCAAGTAGATAAAAATAATATACTAGTAATATTTAACAACAAAACAAAATCTAACCCATTAAGTACTAATCTATTTATATACATTTATATACAATAATGTATTAATATACTTATGAGTACAGTACTCTCTCCTGATTGAAATTGGTAATGGTATCCCCATTCGCAAACCTAAAATGTATTTTCCCCATATTGATTAATCATAATATAGCGCTTTTAAAGTTTATCACACCACATTTAAATGTGCTCTACATTGCCAGTTAATGGCATTAGTCAGCGTTACATTTCTTCAGTTACTGATATTAAAGGAAAGTTCAGGGCTGTTGGGCCTCAAGCTAGATAAAGTCTTGCATGAGCGGGTTTTCAGTTTGAAATTCATGCCTTCTGAGATGGCTCTGTTATAATTTTTAAGGCTAACATAAATATTGCTGCGGGCCAGGGAAAACAGAGTTTGGAAAAGTCACTGGAGACATTTTATAGAAATAGACATGGGCCTGGCGCAAATGCATATCTGAGATGGAAAGCCCTCTCAGCCGACTAGGCAAGCAGAACAAATGCAGGTCAACATTACTCATACCTCAAATCTTACATAATTACTTATACTTTATACTTATTCACAATGTGTGAAGCATTGTGAGCTTGTAGATCAGCTGTTTTTCAGGGAATTTTCCTTTTAAACATCTTGATCTCTTAATAGGTTAATATTATTACGACGGGGGTTGACAGTTGACAATAAGGTTTCAGGCACTTGCCTGTCGGGCAAATACAGGTCATGTTCTAATTGTTCAATTTATTTTTACTTTTTATTTAAATGTTTTTTTTTAACTTTCTGGGGCTGTGTGATAAAATATGTCATACCTCATCTTGTATGCCAAATACCTACATAGCTATGAATATGACTATGGGTTCACACTTCACACTATTTAAGTGTAGCGACAGTGAAAACAGAACCTTATAGTGCTCTTATTTACATTCCACAGACCGAAGACAGAGCCCCTGGGCTGGCCACGTTCAGGACAGGTGTTTAGATAGATATCTTGTTGTGTTTACAGGCGGTTGCATCCCCCTTCTCAGACAGCAAACTCTACCTGCCCCAAAGTTTTATTTACCTGCCAGGTGGCAACCAACGACTCAGTTGGTGTATTAGTTTGCTAAGGCAAGGCATTATTGAGGCCATAGTATGCACTGTGTGACGACCGTTGGTTTTGTTCTATTTTTAGAAATGATTGAAATTTTGATTTGTTCCCTGAATCTACGTTATACTGTAGTCTGCTTTCCAACTTTCCTACTATCTTGAATAGTAACCATACATCTGCCTGTGCTTTAGTCCGAGAACAGTCTAGTATGGAACATAGAAATCATTGTATCATTTCTGACCAGCAGTGACCCAGTATTCATCTGCCGTAGAACCATTCAAGCTGGGTCAGCCGTCTTAAGGAAGCAGGAATTTTCCTCTTGATGGTGTCCTCCCAAAGACCCAAACTATGAAGTGACTCATAACTCCCAGGCAGTTAGAACCAAGAGGTTGCTATTTCACCTTGGCTAAACTTTCCCCCAAGCTCAACTGGAGAGTGCAAAGAGAGCCACAAGGACGTATTACATTCGGCTCAACCTGTCAACCTAACCTACTGTATATATTAATTAGAGGACAGCTTGAAACTTTAATATTTTCTACAGCCGAGGAGTAGTCCAACTAACTCCAAACCCCTTTTCATTATTACTGGAGGATTCTTAAATCCTAATCCAGTATATTGCTTTGCCTGCCAAATAATTTATTTATTTTTTTGTTTGTTAAGGCAGAAAGGACAACTGTCTTCTACCTGGCAATGCATTACATTTTGCAAAATCAAAATTTACCAGCTCTCAATCTCAGTCTTTTTAGACAGGCCAGAGCTAGCAAGGAGAGTTGTCGACACTCGACAGCATAAAAAAAAACACCTTCATAACATACAGCATAGGCCTAAACACAATCTACTGTATGAATAGTGGGGTGCATCTCGGGTGTGGTTAGCTATCTATCCCCTTCACCAATAACCACCATCCTTAGCCATCCTTAACTGCTTAATTTAACAGGCTGTGTGCTTTGCGTGTTTGCATTGGCCTATATGTCTGGGGTTTATCTAGGTGTGACGACATTTACCTATTTAACATACAGTACATCCTGCTAGATGAACGCCCTGATAAGTCTCTCTCTCTCTCCCCTCTGTTGAACCTCAAACTGTCCATGCATTCTTTTATGGCCTTGCTCGACACTGAGACACACGCAATCTGTGCTTTTGTATTGGCGAATATGCTGTCAGCTGTCACAGCTGAGCTAAAATTAGCGCCCAAATTGCACATCCAGCCTTTTCTCAGCAAAATCTATTTTTACGTAATGCACAGTTGCACACACAACACACGTTCATAATTAATGTAACTATGTGGCCGACTGAATGGACACAAGCTACTAGAATGATGGATACAGTGTTGTTACCACAGCAGTGTTTCATTGAAACCTCACTCTGGCTACTACCGCAGGCGGTAAAGTTATACCGCTAATGGAGTTGTAAAATGGAGTGGCCACTTGAACAAGACAGCTCATTGTACTGGCGGCTCCTGTGCGCAAGGCTTTGATAGGTGGTGTTCGCAGGCTGAGTGCTAGCCACGCTCTTTGAAATGCCACCTCTGTACTTGTTTGTGCCAATTATATTCTCATCCGCCTGATAGCTCGGTTGTTTGGCTTGCACCCTCCGGGCTCTCGGGTCTTTGAGGGTCTCGGGCTCTTTATCACAGAATCGAGGCCTCATTGTTTATCCCTCTCTCTCTTGCTTTCGTTTCGCTCTCTCACCTTTTCTGTTTTGTCTCTCTCTCTCTCCCTCTGTCCTGTCGCTCAGACACAGTGCAGAATGACAGACAGTATCATGAGCAAAGCAGCCACCATGGAGATTCCCATCAATAGTAATGGAGACACAGGGACTCTACCGGAGGACGACAGCCTGGAACAGGTGGGTTGCGGTTTAAGCTCTAACAAATGGCTTCTGTTCTTTCTCTTAATCCACTTAGACCTGAGGCCGATTCTAAATACGCCTTCTGAATCCTGACCTAAGATTTATGAAAAACTTTACTTTATTCAAAAAATACAAAAAATGTTGCTACAATAACAACCCCAAAAGGTGTTCCCGGAATGAAAAGTTATATTAGTTACAGGTTAAATAGGTTAAAGTATGCTGCTACTTGGTGACCACCTTGTCTTTTATTGAATAGTACTTGAATGTGTACTGTGTATAGTGTGTATCGGATAAAGGCGAGGTGCACATCATGTAAGTTACATATCCAAAGTTTACAGGAGATGATGGAAACATAAACTGACTGGTAGCAAATTCCAGTGTACAGACTCTTGAGATTTTTTTTTTTTACCTACTATAGACCAGTGGACTGGATTTGTATCAAAAAGTATTTCTGTTTATTTACAAATTTTATTGCTCAATTGGCAAATAGTTTTTCCTTTTTGGTGTTAGTTTTCATTGTATTTTCCAAATCAGTTTACTTAATGTAAATCATAATTTTATTATAGTGATTTGGATATGCTGTATGAATTGTAATCATCTAGCCAACCCAGTAGTCAAAAATGTGTTGGTAGGTCATGACATGCATATACGGGTTAGGGGTTTTGAAATGTTTTACATTTTCATGACCTTTTACCACCCCTCGACCGGTGAGATTAAAATGCATCAATCAGGGTCTCAAATTAACACCCACCACCAGTTTGTGGTTGTGAGTCTGCTATAGAACATCTCCTATTTGGTACCCAGTATAGCCAAATGTGGGTAAATTAGTCCTTTGACTCCTTTGTGATTCAATTATAGGTTTTCTGTTACAATCTACAAGTACTAGTATATCTGCCGTACTGTGTGTCTTTGTGCAAAACTCAAATAATACACGCACAGTCGCACACACAAACACAAAACAATAACCGATTAACCAACTGGTATTTGGCTCATTCAATTATGCACCAACAGTATACTTGTCAGGCTGCCTAGTATGGCTGAGCTATGTACCTCTTAAAAAAACACATCCCACTGGGACAACAGGGACATCACCTGCTGGAGTGCTTTGGTCGCCCTGGGAAACACAGCTTCTGGGAACTGTTGACGTGGCTTTTCAGGGTTACAGAGATATGTTTGCTGGTGTGCTCGATAAATAGAAACCCCTGGGTACTTTGTCTCAAATCCAGAAGAAGTCACAGTTTTTTAATATTGAAATGAGATTATGGACACTTTAAGGTAATACAACTATACTGTAAATGAGGGTAATTTCTGTCGTATGCTTTGTTTGATTATGTGGATGTGAACACTGAACAGTATGTTTCTGCAAACAAATTAGTTGAGGAGTAATGGGAGTTTCTGGAACAGGTTTCAAGTATTGGCATGGCCTAAGGCACACCTTGTTCGGCAAACAGAGTTTAGTTTATCAATGACTCCAGATCCTGGAGCAAGCAGTGGCAGTTAAACATGTTATTTGCTAACCAAACTATGTGCTGCACCCGAGTTGTAAATGGAAAAATCCTATGCTCTCTCCAGGCTTGAGTGCCCGCAGTGCTTGAGTAAAGTAAGTCTTCAACCTTTCATACCAGCCATTTGAAGCAGATATCTCATTTTTTAATGTATTCATCATGAACAAGGCGTGTTGAGCTGCACTGTAGTACTGGATATTAACCAGTTGTCATAGTAACTCTGCAATTAATCTGCAGCTGGCCATGCTTTGTCCTTGGGCTTTAGTCCCCTCAGATCGCACTGATAGGCAGCTTCTGTACACAGTGTCTCTCACACTCACACACTCACACACACACACACACACACACACACACACACACACACACACACACACACACTTCTTACTGTCTTCTCACATTATTTCCTTTTTTTGAGGGGCGCTCCTATGCCCAGCTTTGTGAACACAAACACGATGATTTGATTGGCTGATCACCCCTTAGCGATGATTTGATTGAGTACATATTGAGGATAAAAAGTGAGGGCAGAGAATTGAAGACGCCAAAAGTGATTGGCTGGAAATTTGGAATGACATTTGTGATTATTTGATTGGCTGAGCATGTAATGTGATGTATGATGATAAGAGTGCCCCTTTACACTTATTATTTTTGTGTTAGATTATCCTAATACATTCTGCTTTATTTGGATGGAGACATAAAGTGTGACAGAGAGGGGTTACCTGCAGCAAAGCCGAAGGGCTAACGCACGTTAGCAGCGAGGAGACAGGGCAAGCTGTCCTCCTCCCCCATAGAGATGGGCATGTTAAATGGCGGGATTTCTCCATATAAATAATGGATCATTTCACTAGCAAGAGCATCATGTCTTCTATATCTAGTCAACCAGGCCTGCAGTAGGCTATGCACTCGACAAATTTGCATGACATTATTTAAATACGAGGAAATGACAGAGGGAGAAATCTACTTTTAACAACCACCCGACAGGAGTTTTCATGTTGCACGGTAAGACTAGGGTCATTAGTATTATTGCTTCACCTGGGTGGGTCAGTCGTGTAACTTTCCCGACGTTAAGCCGTATATATGTTCAACAACACAGCCATGCAAAATAACATGGACAGCTCTGAGGTGGCGAAAGCTTGACCTGCATAGCAATGTAAGATAGCAAATCTAGAATTTGCCACGTACACGGGCAAGTCTTTTCCACGGACACATTTGTCTGTGTATGGACATATTGATGACCCAAAGACTGCACACAAAGACAGAAAGAAGTGCTGGCGATGTCTTTAGTGCCAGAACAGACACTAGAAAGAAGCACTCCATCAGTTGAGACAGTGGTTAACTTGAGACTATTTCACTGTGCAGGCCTACAAAGACCAGATGAGTCACAATGTTCTGGCATCTACTGCACAGGCAGGATTAGAAGATTCTTGGTATTTGTTTTTTGTAATGGGAGATTAAATAGGCTGATGACGTTCTGTGTTGCTGCGTTCACACGTAGCTACTGTATATGGGTGAAGAGTAGAGCTCCAGATTTTGGAGTCTAATAATGCCAATCCCGTTTTGATGCAAGATAAGAGATCGATCTAAGCAAGAAGGTGTGTGTGTGTGTGTGTGTGTGTGTGTGGGGGGGGGGGGGGATGGTGGTGGTTTGTGTGCGTGGGGGGGGGGTTCAGTAAGTTGTTTATTTGGTGTTCACTGTTCATGTCTGCAAATTTCATTATTTTCAGTCAGTGATGTGATGATGACATTAAAGAAGTCAAACATTGAGCATGCAAGAAAGACCAAAGTTACAGTTGAGTGTCATTGGTTGCATTCAAGACGATTGGGACGTCCTAGCAGGAAAGATAATGCATGAACAGCCAAGCTCCAAGTCAGGCCAGGGATTTTCATGAAGCGATTATTACGATTTGACATCACATAATCAAAAGATGGTAGGCTTGTTATTGAAAGGAATTCTAACAAAAACCTTATTTTTTTAACTTAATTAAGTTAATTTATAACGCAATATAGAAAATGTGTGTAGTAATGTAGGTTTTCAAATGTGTAATGTCGTAGTTAAATTGAGGGTTACAGGGCAACTACGCAACAGTACAAACAATTAATGCCTTGCTGTTTTGAAATCGGGTTGATTATTATCTTACTAGAGTAATGGCCTGTTGTGATCATTTTAAACCTCTAAAGGGCATCAATACAAACTGTCCTGTCGTTATGCACGGATGTAAACCATGTTCACAGGGTTGGCGCTGTGAAATTAAAAGCAGGATATGTTCCTGTGGTCTTCAGCTCACCCCGAGTCCATGCCTAAAAATTAATGTTGCGTTCACGCAGGGAGATTAAACGATGCAGTCTACCATTCATTGTCAATGGATGCCAGCGACATGATGTTGCAAAGACGCAATGATGCATGTAGCTGCTCCAAATCAACTCACAGTGCACCTTTGCATCGTTTCATCTGACTGTGAACGCACCATATGTCGACACTTGTGATGTGAAATCACTGCTCTGACATCATCACACATCACACTGCTCTCTGACAGCAGTGTTGATTCCCCTCATGATATTCCATCTGTCTTCTGTCCCGTTTTGGATGATTTTTCAGTTATTCATTTTGTCCTTGATTTCATTTCTTCTTTTTTCCTCCCCCCTTTCCCCTCCGTTTGTCTTTTGTTTGTCAATCGTTGTGTGTCAATCAATCCACACAGGCTGCAAAGCTTCAGTGGAGCTTAGATCAGAAGGTAGGACTCTCCAGAGACGGCAGGGTGAGCAGGCAGCGTGTGTGTGCGTGTGGTGTGTGTGTCCGTGCGTGCGTGTGTGCGCGCACACACGTTTTAATGTTTATCGTTCGGTTTTGCTCAATGGTTTGACATTCTATGATTATAATGAGCTTGTATTCAAACAACCACTTAAGCCATATACTTATATAGTTGACCGTTATGCAGTATTCCTCAGGGCTCTATATATATATACTATGCCAGCTCCATTTCCCACCAAATGCCATATAGGGACACTGGGGTTCATGTGATTAACATGTAAAACTCCTGGATATTACAAACCATTGTGCAGACTGAACTGGGTACCCCTGTTTCCTTGAATCCTAGCTATTAACTAGTCAAAGTAGCCAATAGCTGCAGCGTGTCTCTCAAACACAATGGAAAAATAGCTTACCATGTTCTCTCTTTACACTAATGTTGAATTCCTTGTTTTTAAGAGACATCTCGCAGCCTCATTCTCCCTAACAAAAGGCACCTAACCCTTAGTCTCAAGCATTCATCTTTGTTTTGGTTTAATTCACAACGGTGGTTTAACATTTGTACCGGAATGAACATTTCTGTGTATTGTGTAAGCGTGTGTATGATTAATTTGTCTTTGTTTGATGACAGGACATGCTGGTGTATGAATAACAAATGTCATGTTGGTGTGCTCTGTAGTACACTGTGTGTCTAACATAGCTTTGGGTTGTGTAGAGAAAGTAGTTACTGAATTCTGCATACTAAATATGCTCTCAGGTCTAACTCCCATGTTAGGTTATTATGACCAGGATAATTGTATTAGACGAACGTTAGTCTTAGCCACACTCCTCTCTCTTCACTTTGTGTGTGACATCAATAATAGTAGTACAATAAAGACATTTAACTTAAAATATACAAAACATTGCAAACAAATATATTTTGGACCCTCCTTTACTTAAGGTGGCCACAATATATCCAAATCCAAAACTTACTTTATTTAACATCCGGAGGAGTGTTTCTTGAATATTTATCTTCAACACATTTTTGATGCTGGACCCCTCCTTTATAAACTCAAGGGAGGCTTTGTCCATTTGTTTGTTTATAAACAGGAAATAGACATCCTATTTCCCCTTCTTGATGAGTCTCGTGTTAACGCCAGAGTTTCTTCTTGACACATTTTAAGAACCAACACAGCTTTTTTCAAGTAGCTTAAACATTTTGTCAGGAACTGTCACACCATATGCCCTGCTAAGGACTAACTTGACACGACGGTGAATATTTTCGCTTTAGTTCGGCTTTCAAGTCAGTCTGAGTTTGCTACCGCACTGCAGTACACATATACGTAGCTAAAATGAGCTACACATATACGTATATAGCTAAAATGAGCTCATAGCTCCAAAACAAATTTATGGTCTGACTCCGACAGTAGAAAGCTTGTAAAGTAAGTAAAGTACATTTGGCTCTGTCTTCCAAACATGGTGGGCTGTAGATGCCTATACTAGTCTGCCTGTTCCCTAACAGTGCCGTGTTGAAGAGGGCTCAACAAAGTAGATTAGTCAGGTTAAACATTGACTGGCTAGTGGTGGGATGATTTTCCATGTTCAGGAGAATATTTCTACATATGCGTTAGTGTTACAGAGTTAGTGACCTAAAGATGCAGTATTATAAATGTGCATTTTATGAAAAAAGCATGAAACTTCTAGTATAGTTTTAGTAAATAAATGGCATAATTTTGTGGAGTGAAGTGAGTTTTTGACCTCTAAGGATCGTGAGAGGTCAAATCCAACATTGCCGCCAGTGTCTAATGTTCAAACACATTTAATTTTGGAACCAAACATATAGAAAAATATTGATGGTGTCATTTCTAACTCTAACCGTTCTAATGTAATAGTTTGTCTCCCTCTAGTGGATAACCTCTAAAACTAGTTATCTCAGTCTCAATAAACCTGCTTGCTGTTCAAATGTTATTGTCTTTGACTAACCCTCTCAGTCTTGTGTCTATATGTCCCCTCCCCCATCTCTCTTTTATTTTCCATCTTTCCCTGCGTTTGCTTGACCTTCCAGGACCTGCAGCAGGTGATGGTATCAGGTCCTAATCTCAACGAGACAAGCATTGTGTCGGGGGGGTACGGTGGAACAGCAGAGGGCATTATCCCCACCAGCTCCATCAAAGGTAGAGTTCTCTCTCACCCGCTGTCTTTTCTGCTTTAAATGTCTTATGCTGTTCTCTGCCTTTTTGATTCCTCCTGCTACCGCCTGTAGTTATGGTGTGATTTATTATTTTATTATATTTCTTTATGATAATATGTGACAATGACAAATTTCAACGGAAACTGTTGGACAGCCTCTCAACTACCTGACAACACGGTAGCCTCCACTTGGCGACTAGACAGCAACTGGCAATCTGCACAGCAGCAAACATCCTGCATTTTCTTCTAAATGTATACACTTTTTTTATTTTTTAGCTTCCACATTGCTCTCTCATGCCTCTCTGACGGGTAGACAATCACGCTCTTTACTAACTAACTACTAACCATATGCATTTCTATGTCTTTTTGTTCTCCGTCAGGCCCTGGTGTACGCTACAATCCTGAGTTTCAGAAAAGGATCACAGTAACAGGAATAGGTGGCACTTCATTTTCTCTTGTCATGATTACCTTACCTCCGCATGAAGAGATCCTTTCCAAAAGGCTACATAATCCAATATAGACCAACGTTTCTCAATATTAGTAAAAGATAGACTCCAGTCGACAGAAAGTGTCATATAGTTGAAAAGGTTAAATGACCATAGAAGAGTTCTGGCATGTGTAGCCCTTTGACTATGATTCTTGGTATACAGTACTTGACATTACTGCTCACTCCTCCACTATATTCCAAAGCATACATGCAGCAAGGGAGGACTCGAAACAGAATGGATTTTAGGCTAGAGTCTGATTTTTAACCAGCAGGACCCTAGCCTCCCTAGCCTGTGGCGAACATTGGGTCTAGTTATACTAGATCAGATCTAGTATGCTAGATCTGTAGACCTCTGCCGAACTCGAGTTAAAGGCGTGTTTAAAGTGTTTACTGTTTAAGTGGTTAAATGCTCTATTGGTTACATTACAGGCTGTACAAACAACAAATACAAATGCCTTGTACAATTATTTGATTATAACATTTGCAGAGACCTGAAACTTGCTTATTTAGTTATTTTGTCAAGATTATGTTGTTGTAGCATTATTGCATTCAAAAGACGGATTGATTTAAAATGTCTAATAATAAATGGTCCCTGGAGGAAATATTGATTTAATTCATAATAACGTTCATGACATCTTAAGTGCACAATAATGTTTAGCCAACATTGATTCAGTTATTCAACTATGTTCAGTAACATTTTAATGGCTAGGGGGAAATCAAAAAGCGCACAAAATATAAACATAAACGACCTAAATGGTAGAATGGTCTGTGCTTGTGTACGATATATGACTGGAGCTGTGAATAGACTATGAGATGTATTGATGGCAGTATGGTCCATCAGATGACAGAGTAGGTGTCACTTGTTTTTCAAATGGGAGATATGTCATTTTGGAATACAACACTTCATAAATCCTCTCATTCCTCTGGCTCTGTTCTGAATGTGTATTTTGGAGTCTGAGTGAGAATCACTGGGAAGCTTCCACCTCTATCCCTTTTCCATATTAATCGGTCCTCTTTTTCCAGGTGATGGGAGCTCCCTGTCCACTTGGTCTTTTCCTTGGATGTTTTCTAACACTTAATCCTTTCTTTTCCATATTATTCCTCTGCTCATAGGTTGGGTTTTCTTGGGACCAGGGAGCTGCTGTTTATAATCTGTCTTTGCTTTTCTTGTTTTGTTTTTGGGAGGTTTATTTAAGACTAGAGTGACTCACCAGAGTGATCTCTGGTGCAGAGAGAAAATATTTTGATACTGGAACAGGGGCATGTATATGAATGGAGACTTTATTGGGCCGGATCTCAGCTGAATATCTTTTTTTAATAGGACTTTAATGTCTGCCATCTGCTAAGCATTTTCTCTTGTTATTCTTTAGTGTCTTTAATGACAGGAGGGAGATTTTCATTCAGCCATCACAACATTTAACATGGCATGTGTGCCTTGTCAAAACAATTGAACATTTACCCACACGGTCTCTGTCTTTGTCTGCATTCTCACTAAACATTGTCTTTGTCTTCTTTTCATGCCAATCTTTGTCTTCCATTTGTCATCATTCCCTCCTACCCATGAATACTTCCTCTGGCATCCTCCTCTTATCTTTCCCTTGGCATTCCATAAAATGTTCCTCCTGATCCAAACCCCCCACTTTGTTAATCTACAATACATCAATACGATGACATATTGTGTTATTTCTATGCATTTTATAACTCAACCGCCATTACAAAAAAATGCATTTGACCAAAACCTATGGCATTCACATGCCCCACCCTATACCACCCATACCAACCCTTACCCCTTCACCATTGATCCCTCCTCCCCAATCACCCACCCACCCACCACAGACCTGCGTATGAAGGCCAGGCGAGGTAGCGCTCCTCAAGGCGGCTCTCTCACCCGCCACATAGCCAGCCAGTCACATGAAGGCAAAGGTAAAGGGAGTATTTTCCGGTCCCCGTGGGAGGGAAATTTACTTAAACGGGTTCATCCTGTAAATGGCTGCTGAGATGAGCTGTTAGGGGCTTGTGTCTAGCACAGGGGCACCAAGGAAGGCCAAGGGTTGAACTGGCCACTGTTCGGTTTCCAGACCTCTCCAGCCGCCCCCCCGGGAGGTACATGTAGAAGCTGAAGGGGTAGAAGTTGTCCATAAGCTCGAGCATTGCTCCAAACCTCAGTGGATTCTAGATGTTGCCATGCTAACAGGATTAGCATTATAACTATATGTTGGGGAGAAGGTGCCACTACATCTATATAAAGTTTAAACCCCAAGATATGGATTTTTACTTTCACTACTTTTCTTATCCTATTTCCACTCAATCATATTTCCCTTTCATGTTTCCACTCAAACCACACTCACTTGTTGTGCATGTTGTCACTATGCTGTGATTTAAATTCTAGTAGTGATGGGCATGGGCTAGATTCTAGAAGATGTCTGTGTCAGAAATCACCCTCAGTTTTATCTGTAATTTCCACAAATTAAACATTCAGTCAATTTTTTTTAAATAAGTTATCTAAATGGTAACGCTGCCTAGATCTTGTAGTTGATGTCTTTAGTTGGTTTTACTGGTCAGTTACTTATATTACTTATACTATTACTTATTACTAGTTACGTATATAAGTTGTATGTGTGTGACGCGATTAAAACCAAATAGGCCTACACTTTTTTTTAAAGCATTTTCACCTATATTGACATGCCAAAAATGTCTCTCTTTCCTTCAGGGTCCAGTATGCACCACAGTAGCAGCAGCTCATCAATAACAGCAGAGGAGGCCTCACGAGGCGTGGCTGTAGAGAAACTGGAGTATGTAAAGAAATGGGGCCTCAACACCTACAAGGTATGTTGCTGGTGGATGGTTTTACATCCTGTACGTTCATACAATACAAAAATATCACAAAATGTAAAGACTTGTTTGGGTTCTGGTTCTGTAATTAGGCTGCTTGATTTAATCATTCCCACCAACTTGTTAGCCCAGCATTAATTAATTCACAACACACTCATGCTTTGATTTGATGCAGTAGGGCAGGTTTTTATTAATTTCTTTGAGGGGCGCTAGCCCCTCCTATAGTCAGCTATTAGTGTAGATTTTCGTCTTACACAAACATTAAATTCCCACTGACAATGAATGGAGAATTTACGTCATGTGTCTGAGCAAATCGGCTATTTTCGTCCACACAAATATTAAATTCCCATTGACAATAAATGGACAATTTTACATTATAGTGTCTGAGCAAAAAGACATGCTACGTACGTCATGATGATGTATGATGATAAGAGCTCCCCTCACTTCATACGGGTGTGATTTTTATCATAGAAAGAGCAGTTTGAAACAACAGTGGAGAGATAAACATATGTTTATTCATTTTCTTTATATTACAGAAGTATTTTCAACAATTGACATATATTTCCCCCCCCCACATCCCTCTGGCAGCACAAAAGAGATAGTAAGTTAATGGGAAAGACCTGCAACTCAGGTTCCTGATCCGGATGTTGTTTTTGTTTCTGACCTGTGCTGTCTGCCGTCAGTGTACGAAGCAGATGCTCTCGGAGCGTTTTGGCCGAGGCTCGCGGACGGTGGACCTGGAGCTGGAAGCTCAGATCGAGGTCCTGAGGGACACCAAAAAGAAGTATGAGAACCTACTCCAACTGGCCAGAGCACTGACCAACCACTTCTACAGCATGGTGCAGACGCAGCACGCCCTGGGCGACACCTTCGCTGATCTCAGTCAGAAGTCTCCAGAACTGCGGGTAAGGCCTCTAAAATCTCTTAATTGTTTCAAAGAAAGAGAAAGATAGTGACACACAAACTGAAACAAAATTAACAAATTAATTAATAAAACATTAATATTAACTTCAATATTCGCATTAGGAGAACAATCAAACAACAAACCTTATCCCACATCACACTCTCAAATAAACGCCACGTCAATGAATGGAAGAGTAACACACCTGTGGTTCTCCATGAAACCACCCCAAAATGTATAAGGCATTCGTAGCATTCTTGTGTAGATGCCATCCACATCTACCCCCTGTGCTTTGAGCGTCCATGTCTCCACCCCAGCTGTAGCTACAAACTTGAGGTCTTCTTCCATGTCAGATGTCCACACACTCCTCATCCCATATCCCGTATCAATCCACTATATGGAATACAGTATATTGAATAAGTGGGTATATCGTAATGAGGTGCTGAGTGTCTATTCCACACTGTGTGTTCATGTCTGATGTTTTAATCTACTTGCTGAAAGTTTAAATATTTTCAACTCTGTGTGGGAAGCGTTTTTAGGTGAGAACCTCAGCCAGGAAGACACTGGTGAACACAGCCCCTTAAGTCATTTTTGCAAATCCCTATTAGTCCAAGTGCAGAAAGCCAGACCAGAATTTAAATATCGGTAAAATACCACTTATTTACACTCTTGGTGTATTACTGGAAGGTTAATATCTACGTGACCTTACAAGAAAAAGCATCATATTTCAAATAATCTAAGTAAGGAAACACTGCCAGCCCGCCTATTAGATAGGTGTATTTTTAGCTGTATATCTGTACTGTGTTTAATGCTGTGACATCAATTTCCCTTGTGGGATCTCTGTCTTGTCTCTCTGTCTGTCAGTCACTGAATTATATTGCTAGGTTGAACAAACCCTTCTCTTAGAGCAAAATAATAAATATGCTCAGTTGTTCTTGAGAGTGCAGGTATTTATTGACGTGCTGAACAAACCCTCCTAATAGCCAAGTGAGTGACTAAATGTTTTGATTGCATCCCAGGATGAGTTTGGCTACAACGCAGAGACTCAGAAGTTGCTATGTAAGAATGGGGAGACTCTACTGGGTGCCATCAACTTCTTTGTGTCCAGCATCAATACGCTGGTCAACAAAACCATGGAGGACACCTTGATGACCATCAAGATGTACGAGAATGCAAGGTGAGGACACTAGCGTTACCTGGTTTTGCTTTAAGTTCAGCTAGAATGTTAAGCAGTGGCAAGACTGACGACAAGCTTTTGACAGCATCCAGGGCTTAAACACTGGCTGCATTTTTTGTTAAATTTCAGGTGTGGTGAATTAATGGCGTTGCAATAACATCACAGAGGTTTTACTCTTAGTTGTCATAGTAGTGAAACAATTGGCCAATAAGATAAATTACTTTCTGCCTGTTGATGAAGCACGTTTATTGTGTATTTCAAATTCAGGAGGCTGACAGTTGCCCATGTATGTAATAGAGGAAACACCTTTGGGTCACCAATATCATTAGGGTTCATCATCTGGGGAGCATGAACATGCACAGCAGATTCCATGACAGCTAGTGGCTTCAGAGATATGTTGTTTGGGACCAATGTAGTGGATGTACCGACTGACCTATTGGATGACTGATTAGAGCCCTAAAGTGCAGCTAGAAAATGTAATCGTCAAAACCCTCTGTTGAACAGACTTGAGTTTGATGCGTACCGGTGTGACCTGGAGGAGCTGAGCCTGGGTCCAAAAGATGCGGTGGCCATGGCCCGCATAGATGCCGCCCAGGAACAATACCAGCTCCAAAAGGACAAGTATGAACGTCTGCGCTCGGACGTCACCATTAAACTCAAGTTCCTGGAAGAGAACAAGGTCAGTGTTGATCAGTTAGGTGTTTTGTGTGTCATATTTTCTCTGAAAATACTGTACCGATACCGGTACTGTAAAATCATGCCCTTACATTGTCCCACACATTGCGTGTGGGACCATCTCCCTAAGGATAATGCATTACTTAAATTTTATTCATTTTTCATGAACAGAAATGACATACAAGGACATACAGAAAGTAAAAAGACAAACAATCGAACATTACAATATGTGTTGCCAACTCAGTAAATAAAAAGTAAAAACAGTAGATAAATGCTTGTGGGAGATGACACATAGACAGGATAATAATAAAATGAAAACATTATGTAAGCGTACTCGTGCATACACACACACACACACACACACACACACACACACACACACACACACTCACACTCACACTCACGCATACATCCCCACACACCCTCACAGTCATACATACACCCACATACAATAATAGACAGTAAAATACCGTATATAAAGAAAATAAATAACATTGATTACCGTCCCATCTATGGGGTCACCCTCTAGAAATAAGCATATCATAAACATGAGTACCGAATTTGTGTCAAGGATTATATATTTTGTTTACATTCAGAGAAAAATAACAAAAAACAAAGCAAAAAATAAAAGCCAAACATTCTGGTTCCTAGCTCACCTGTTGTTCAGTATAATCAAACCATTTTTCCCATTTGTTTTCAAAAGACTCTCTCTTCAATCTTAAATTAGCAGTCATTCTCTCCATGTCGAATATTTCTGAGACTATCTGGAACCATTCGTCTATGGAAGGAGGATCTACCTGTAGCCATTTCCGAGTAATGGCTTTTATCGCTGCAGCCAGAAAGATTTTCATCAGATACCTGTCACTTCCCATAATTTCTTCTGGTAAATCTCCCAAATACAGCATCACACAGGAATCTAATATTTGAAAGCCCAGAATCTCCTGTAATTTCTCTGACATTTTTCCAAAAGGTGAGAATTTCAGAGCAACCCCAGAAAACATGATAGTGGTTTACATCTACCTCTCCACAGTTTCTCCAGCACAACTGGGACATTCCAAGCTGTTTTGATTTAAGTTTTGGAGTGATAAAAAAGCGGGAGGTGTTTTTCCAGCAGAATTCACGCCAGGTGTTAGAACTTGAAGTTGTGTGTTGTGTGCTGCAAATATTTAACCATTGTTCACTTGTGATTTGGGCATTCAGTTCTTTCTCCCATTTCTCTTTGATGTAATCGGTTGTATGTTTTCTGGAGTCTGAAATACTTTTATATAATTTTGATACTATTCTCTTTGTTCCTTTCGTATGTGCCTGAGTAATTAAATTAATAAGTTTACTTTGATTAGTTTGTGGTTCACGGTTCTGAATTTCTTGATTGAAATAGTGACGTAGTTGGAGATATCTAAAGAAATCTTCCTTTTCTAGAAAATATGTATCTCTCAGTTTCTGAAAGCTCTGTAACCTGTTTTCTTCCATAAGCTTATAGTAGGATGTGATGTCATGATTGGAGAACCAAAACTTAAACCTCTGATCTAGTATCGCTGGCTTAAATGCCGTATCAAAGGCAACCCATCTCAGTATTTTTGATTGCTTTTCTATTTTTAGTTGTTTGACGAGGGTGTGCCATGTCTGTAGTGTGAAAGATGTGATTGGATCTAGTTTATCTATACTGGCTTTGGTTAATTGTTTATCACCTAACTTGGCTTGTATTGGGATATCCTGTTCACTTAGTTCTATGCTAATGCATTTTCTTTTAAAGACATTCCCATGTTCAGTATTTGTATTAAATAAATACATTTACAATCTATCTATCATGCTGGACATTCTGGTCGGCAGTAAAATGTTAACAACTTCATATATGAACTTCATGTGTCAAGTAAATGATATATAGTAATGTTAGGTCACAATCAAACCTGCTATTTGCGTATTTGTCATACAACGGAAAATACATTTAGTAGGTCTATAACCATGAAACCACCATCTCTCACTCTCTTCCTATCGCTGTGACACAGGTAAAGGTAATGCACAAACAACTCCTCCTCTTCCACAACGCCATCTCTGCATATTTTGCTGGCAACCAGCAACAGCTGGAGCAGACACTGAAGCAATTCAACATCATATTGAAGCCTCCGGGAGCCGACAAGCCATCCTGGTTAGAGGAACAGTGAGGGGACATCTACTTCTCTACCATCCTTTTATCCAGAGGAACACTACAGAGGGAAAAGTGTCAATGACAAACGGATATGTGCAAACTATTAGAACGATGGATGGATGGATGAAAGGATATTTCAGTGAGTAGGATCAAGGCAGCAGGAGAGATCAGCGGCCTGTATAACACTCAATGATTGATCAGGGTGCTTCTAGTGCCTCTTGCACTCCACCCCTGTCTTCACTTAAAATAATCTTCCTGCTGTTTGTACCCCTAGTGACTTTGTTCCGCTTGCCACACCACTCCTTTCTTTGTTGTTTGTTGCTTAGACAATATAATTGCTACTACTGCACACCCTGAGTGCTACCCTGTTTGCAGAGATAAGACTCTACCTCGCACCATCCGAACACGAGAAGACAGAGAATGGTACAAATTATACCATTTAAACCATGTGGCTGGTTTTGACAGATGGAAAAAGACCCTCAAACATGGATGACAACCACATCAAATCTCTTCCAGACCTTTGCTTAAGTCGAGGCAAGGTGGTCCACAGCAATGCACTCCAATATGTGTTGAATAAACATGTGGCCATCAGTTTTAAAAACTAAAAGAGGATTTGTATGGTACACTGGAAGTGGAATGTTCAGATGTTTCAAATCAATGTACATTCCAAATTATGTACTTTCACTTTGAGATAAATATATGATTGTTTGTAGTTAGGAACACAAAACATTGTTGTGTTTACCCTAGTTCTTTTGTTTACTTTTGACTGTTCTCTTTATATTTGCTACGGTAATCAAATCACTTCTAGTTTATAATATGTGCATAAGAAAAGGCGGTGTCCACAGGCATTTGGAGTATAAGTATAAAAAACACTATTGTCTGCACTACATATTTGAAATTGTAACCTGTAAACTCAGAAATATTTGACTTCAAATGGTACATGATGACATGTACTGATTTGGGTCATTTTCCCCAGAGAGACTTTTGACCAGATGATTCTGAAAGGCATCTTCTGGCTGTGACAACACAGCTAATATAAGCCACTTGGTCAGTCGGTTTTCAAGTACAAAGATGTGGTTGGATCTCGTTTATCACAATTGATGTGCTTGTTAATGTGACAAAGTGTAATTTTGCCTGAGAGTAGGAAAGCTGTGTGAATGAGTGAGTACACTCAAGGAATGAAGACGGTGTGATAGATAAGTTAACTAGAGTCAAATGAAGGATTCACTAAGTCATGCTCTCACCAACTTGAAGGGTAGCAATTTTGAGTACCGGTATTTATTTGTTTTCAAGGACTATCTACTTGTTTGGAAATGCGCAATTTGTTACTTTTAGTGTTTTTTTATTTTTTAATCAGAAGGATGCAAATTATGTTTGCAATATACATTTATTTTGAATACACTTTTGAAATTACTGTACACTCAAACTGTACCAATATACATTTTGGTTTGCATTCTTCGTACTGAAGTTTATCTATAATCATATGACAAATCCCAATGATTTAACTGTTGATTGGTAATTTTGAGAAAATCAGAGGGATCAGGATATCGACACCAGTAATCTTCACCTCTATAAATGGGTTTCTGTGCATCTAGGGGTCACAACACAGCACTCTAGAGCATTATCTGGAATGCATCTTTCTAGTTGGACTTTCACTTGAGGTAAGGTGATCACACTCTGCTGTTCTAGCTCAGTGTTTTCCAACCTGGGGCTTTGTCTGTTTGGAAGTGGTTCCAAAATGTTGCACAAAATCATAACTTTAGCAAAAATAGATCTACAAGGTCACAATTCATCGCATTGCAATACACTGACTGTGAGCTCATAGATCAGCTATGATTAATCGCGTATATTGGGCTCAAGTGCTTAACATGTTTTGTTTTGTAACCTGTGCCTGCCCACAGGGTCTCAGCTTGTGTCAGATGTAAGAAGGGGGGGCTCCAATGAAAGAAGGTTGGGAACCACTTTTCTAGCTGACAAACCTGTGAGTGTTTCAGTCGAAGTGGGTTGCCCCCTCAATGCGCACACTCCCAGTAATATTTGTAGACAAATGTCTACAAGTACATCATAATATATAAGATTTATATAGCGCTTTTCTGCGTACCCAAAGTCGCTTTACAGAACAGAAGTAGAAGCAGAAGACATTTTTTATTAGAAAAACTAGTTAAAATTCGCCCCAATCGATTACTCTCCCCATAGAGACTTGAATTCATGGATATCTTCTGTTCTTGACGCATTTCTAAGCCAATAATTTGATGACCAGCCGTTTCCATAGTCTCCATAGGGTATATCGGGAGCTGGTCATCAATTGATTGGCTTAGAAATGCGTCAAAAACGAATAAGTATCCATGGATTCAAGTCTCCATGTTGGGAGTAATCGCTAGATTAGGGTGAACTATCCCTTTTTAACTACCAGTAAAACATTTTCATGGTATGAACACAGAATGGCTACAATCTTCAATAGATGAAAAATCGGTTTACCGCAACCTAGGAGCATGATGTTGAGATTGTATGATTTTTGTATTTATTTTTTTCAAATAGCTACATGACTATATATTTATGAATTAAAATGTGTTCATCTTAATGTCTTGGTATCAGCATACTGCAATACTGACAACTAAAGTTGGGTAAAATTATGAAATCAGCCCCCTTTATCTAATCCATCAGTTTGATTATTATGTAGCTGTTCTAATGGTTTTGAATGGATACAAAGGGTATTCTGTAACTGGTGCATATTATGTGCTGATGCTCTATGTCTATGACATAAAATGCACTAGCCTGTATGAAGGATGTTTCATTTTGAATACCATGTTGCATTAAACCACTTTAAAACCCCAATAAAAAAAGTAATAAAGTGAGAGATCTATGTGAGTGCTCTACCGGTTACACAGGTTTTAGTCCTCCAAATGGCTTGTCTCTTGTGTATTTGCATGGTAGTCAATGAGACAACGTGTAGGTGTTGGTCTACTCTATTTGTTACCTATGTGTGACTCTTAAGCTTGGCCTTTGTATGTGCCAGCTCGCACATATAGTGGCATAACTCCATGCTTCCAGGTATCTAAATCTTGAATCTGGCCACAGCAAGATCAACAACTTTGGCTCAATAGCACGGCTCTTACGGTTGTGAATATTTTTTTAAGAGATTATTTTTTTCAAACCCATGCAAATGTCAAAGTGGACCCAATGACTTCTTCGGGGTCTCATCTCTCAAATTGTGAAGTGTGCATTCCTCTGAATCGTGCAAAGTAAGCATGGTTTATTACTGATTTTCTGTTGAAAATCAGTACGCAGTCGTTTGATGTTTGTGCACCTGTTGGTGTTATTATCCTTTTGACTTCTGCACAGCAATATGAACCTAGTGTGACCCTGTCCTGCCAATTTGCCCGCATCTATGTACTTTGTAGAAGCTAAATATATTTATTCACCAACTGTAGGGAAGTGAGGTGTGGCATGAATGAAGTCACTGTTCAACTATTAGATGAGATTGTTGCAGACGGAGATGAGGGTTATGCAGTGAGATTTCATTTGTTGAACAATCACAAAAAACAATGTGTTCTAAGGTGCAATGGTTTATTGTATGGTATGGATGATTGTACCTGCTGTAAAAGTATGTGGATGATATTGAGTGATATTTTGCCTTCATTCCTCACTCAGACGTGGCCCCTCCTCCCAAGGGAATTAAACTACACATTTTCCAATCACTCTGTTTTGGTGCTGTTCTTTTTTCCTTCTTTCTTCTAATCTACAGTATTAACTCGTTTTCAATGTGTTTATCATATAGTAATGATAATAAACACCTTGAAAAATAGTTAATAGGCTACTATCCTTTATAGGCCTACAGCTATAGCTGTATTTTATAGGCAGTGACATTGTGCTAATCTTTAAACATGTGGACAAAAATAATTATGACAAGATAATCACATGACGAAATAAATATCTTTATCACGTAATTAAAATATCCACCGCAAAATCCACCCACGTACAGTACATGCGCGCGCGTGCATTGTGAGCTTCTGGCGCTGCCGCTGGATGTCGCTGTTTGCCTTGTTTGCGTCATAATATCTGAGGAGATTATCTATTGCAGTAATGACTAGACCTAGGCCTACTGCCTTTTTGTTACCCGGTTTGTTAGAGTTAGAGTTACCGGTGTAGATACATAGGCTGATATGCCTACATAATTGTAATACACTATATG
Organism: Protomyctophum bolini; assembly: GCF_963924005.1. NCBI lineage: Eukaryota > Metazoa > Chordata > Actinopteri > Myctophiformes > Myctophidae > Protomyctophum > Protomyctophum bolini. The sequence goes on along the minus strand of NC_137874.1, from coordinate 20,064,700 downwards.
GGCATGGTGGTTGCACATTGCACTTGCAGTATACTTGCAATATACAACCCAAGCCCCGGCTGAGCACTGCTATGGCAGTGCCATCAGAATGTCAGTGTCCTGTCCGGACTCCTGTCCAGCGTCCAGCCTAGGCCAGTATATCAAGGCCCATTATTTATTCGGCATTTGAGCCATGGATCGACCACCATTTTTTAACAACAATTTAGCTCTTGAGAGCGTAAAATGAAATAAAGATCTATGTCTTATGCTCTCAAGAGTTAAAGATCTATGATGGTCCATTTGGTTACCAACTCTCCATCATGTACCTGAGTGAGTTCGGACCATAGACTGGTTCGGATCCGGACCACCTGGCTGGAACCGCGCTTCCAAGGGCCTATGGCTAGTAGGCTCGATGGATGCCTGACGGAGCCCGTGTGCGCGTGTGGGCGTACACGGTAGCACGTCAAAGATGGGAGGAAATATCAAAATGGGGCGTCCTCCTCACTGACTCACTCCTCAGCTCAGCTGCAGTAGTTTATTGACATTACCGGTACATCCTGACCTGTGGTTTACTCCTCTATGCTGGATTCTGTGGTCGCCAAAATTTATACCAATTCTCGGTAGGGATAAAACATTTGATGTTGGCTGAATCTCAAATCTATTTTGAACATCATGCTGAACACTGTTTATATTTGCATGAAAATGTTTGATGAATATAGCCTCGATGTTCTACTCTTGCACGTTGTCAGTTGAAATAGTCGTGGTTACTTGATTGGCTGTTAAAATACCAGTAGGCCTACTCTTTTTCCAATGTTATGATTTAATGAATATCTATTTTGACTTTTGAGAGATTAGTAAACATGCTGGGCCTGCAAGCAGCAGCATTTAGCAGCAGCAGGACACCATGCAGGAAAGAGTGCCAGGAACTAGGGTTATGAATAAAAACAGTAGGATATTTTTTTATAATGGTATCCCATATAAAAAAACCTAGAGTTGCAAATTGCGGCTACCTAAGAACATGGCTTCTGGACTTTAAAAAAAAGCAATGCAAAATTGTAATCATCACGACATGTTCTAAACACAATTGCCATTGATTGTTGGTACTGGAAATTCAGTAACATTGTTAGCCTCTTGTTACAGAACCTTGTAGGCTGTATACCTTTTTTGTATTTGGGATGACATCCCAAATATAACATCCCAAATACAAAAAGGTTCCGAAAGGTGCTATAACATTGTCTGTTGGAGCTTTAAAAAAGGTACTGTAGATTATATATGGCTTTGAATGTGTGATCAGTGTGTCAGGTGGGCGGGGGCTCGTATGCGGTTGTAAAATGGCCATGATTCAACTTTGTCTTATGTTCCCTCAGGTCTGAGTTCTGTGACACAACGTGATGCTGCTGAAAGGAACAATTGCATTTCCCCCTCCCCTGGACGTCCGTTCTCATCCAAACGCACAGGGGGTGTTGGATCAGCATGCTTCACCTTCCCCACCCTCCAACATCTTTACACCCTGTGCTCCTCCACCACCTCCTCCTCCACCTCCCCCACCTCCCCCACCACCTCCACTCCTGGAACCACCTGGAATTACTCGGGGTACCCAGCGCCATTCCATGAAGAAGGTGAACTGGGATGCCATCCCCAACCAGAGCGTCATAGGGAAGTTGAACGTGTGGAACGTGCGGTCGCACAAGAATCTTGTGCTTGACACCAACATTATGGAGGAGCTGTTCAGCTTTGCTGAGAAGAAATCGGCCCCACAACAGCAATCCCACAGTCTGGGTAGCAAGGGCTTGCCTTCTCATCAGACACAGGTAATTGGCTAGCTTCAACCACCTAACCCTAACCACCAGGAGTTGAAGTTCTCATAGAAACCTATTCATCATTGAGGAAGTGCATGGTCAAAGATTTGTTCAGTCATAAATTAAACAACACCTGATACAATATGTTGCTTCCCCATAGTCAATGCTAGATGTCATGCTGAACTCTGAATTGTCTCCGGTGTTTGCTTGTTTGTTTGAACGGTTGGACCTGCTGTAATAATCAGCAGTTTCTCTCTCTCTAGGTGTCAATTCTTAGCTCCAAGAAGAGTATGAATCTTACGATCTTCCTGAAACAATTCAAGAGGTAATGGGCCGTTGTGGGTGGAAGGCTGCAAAATGTAATCCTTTCTTCTCTCATACTTTCCTGTATGAGAGAAACTGCAATTTGTATACAGCATAACGTTTCTCCCACCTAGGATTCAAACCTGGGTCTCCCGTATGAAATGCCTAATTTCGATGGCAATCCCCAGCTTGTCCAGGGAGATGTTGTGTTTATGAGCTTTAGGCAGTACTGTACTACTTGTGTCCGTGTCCTACCCAACACAGGGTCTGAATATCTCAATAGAAGAGTAGGTAGACCACCTCAACCACTGCAGATGTGCTAGTTATATTGTAGTTATACATAGTTATACTCAAAATAATATTTTATTAATTCACATTAGTTCTGGATTGCTTTTATTTTTTTATAATTATTTTTGGGGTTTTATGGAGATGAGGAGAGACACGCAACAAAGGTCGAACCTATGACATGCTGTCAGGCTGGCATTGCAGTCTAGGGTGCCCGGACCACCACGCCGGTGGCCCAGGCCTGGATTACGGCTTTAAGCTGCATTTCTATCTTGTTTGTCAAAAACATGGCCATGTTTTTCAACCGGTGCTAAAGTTAAACAGAGTAATGCACATTGTAAAGCTCTTTTGCACTATATAAATGCACGGTGGCACAGTTGGTAGTGCTGTCTCCTCACAGCTACTCAGCTAGAAGGTCCTGTGTTCGATTCCCGCTCGGGATGCTGTGGGTGCTGGCGGCGTGTTTCCTCCTCCGCGTCATCAGTGAGGCTTGAGGCTTGGTTGGCGAAAGGGCCTTTCTGTGTGGAGTTTGCATGTTCTCCCCGTGTCCCCTAGGGTAGGTACTAGGTACCCTCACAAAAAACATGCAGTAATCCTGGTCTCTAAACTGCCTCCTCCTGGCCAGCCCGGGCGCCTGATGGAGGGGAAAGGAACTGGTTGGAATAACGTGTTCCTTCCACGCGCTACGTCCAACCAGGGAAACTCCCCCCTGTCAGGTGTAAAGGAGCAACTTGGACAGCATGTCCCCCAGATTTGGGGACTAGGTTGGCGGAGGGTGTGTAGAGCCCAGGATCACATTAGATAATTGACACAGGGGTGAAAAATGGGTTACAAAATCGTGGGATAATTCTTTTAAAAATAAATAAATACACCATTTACCATTTGTAGTGCCACTACATTTTCTCTCACAGGGGAGCATGAGTAAGCATAGAGAATGGGGCTTCACTCTATGATTCACAGTCCACCCAAAGGAGTTACAGCAGCAGAGAGAGGAGTACTTTAACTTCATGCCAAACACTGTCAGACAGAAATTAAGTTTGACTTCTACCGGGTATCTTATTCCATATTCAAATACATTCAAATGATCTTTTAACTTCCCTCAAATGATGTTGAGTCAGAAGAAAGTCAACAAGTCTTCTATTTGAGTCATTTTATTATTACTGTAATGACGATTTCTTGTATTAGCAGGGAGCTGTCAGTGGGCTGTGTAAGAGGCTCCGTTTGAGGAGTTCTTATGGTTTAGACTGAGGATCTGTATCTTGACCAGTATTTTAGCTAGGTACCTCCTTATTACTTACTCGCAATATAGGATACTTACTGTATGATATGTTTAGCTGAAGTAATATTATATTCTTGATCTTCTAATAACTCTATTTGCCACACTTTATAGGGTGATGTGGCGTCGTGTATTTTATATCATACATTTGTTTGTTGAAATTGATCTTGGGTCTGGAGTGGACATCATTGTGAGATGTTATTTTGAACTAAAGGTAGTGTGCAGTGTAACTGAAGTGTTTCACCTAGTGTTCTGTTCCACTTTATGTGCAGTATATGAGCCTTATCATGTTGATTATATTGACTTTCAGTTCCAGCTTCAGGTCTCAATTTGAATACCAAATGCACCTCAAGTGTGTGCGTTGTAACAACCTTGAATAATATTTCAATTTCAAAACATATTTTCAGCCTTCGAGTGGTGTTATCAGGTAGAGCTTCATTGTAAACACCTCATTCTCTGATGTCATTAGAATGAAACTACCATAAGAGATGAGGGGTGCAGGAGTAGGGGTTACAAAAACATTTAAATAGTTTTAAGTTATTCTTATTAGACCAGCGGGAGACAGCTGACTGACGACTGAACACGCAAGTCTGGAACAATGCAAGCCGGGGATACATGCCCACCAGTTTGTGCAATAATCCTTTTATCTGATATAGTCATTGTACAATCGCGGTTCTCAGTCTGATCAAATTGCTACTAGGCAATAACACACACACACACACACACACACACACACACACACACACACACCATGTTTGAGTCTGAGAGAATAGAGATATACAGTAGATAAGACAGATCTAAAACGCAATCTTGAATACATTTAAAGATCACATATGGGATCAGGAAGTTACTTGTTAGTTATTCATACATATTAGGGCTCACCTACCAGCTTACTTAATATTTCAATTGTCCTTTGTCTCCCTCTACAGGCCAGTCAAGGAACTGGTTGAAGACATTCGTCTTGGTAACTGGCTCCGATTTGGATCAGGCAAACTCAAAGAACTGTGTAAAATGCTTCCAGAGGAAAGTGAGGTAGCTACAACTCTAGAGTTCTCATTTAATTGTCTTCCTTCCTTACTTGTCATCGGTTCAATATTTAATCAGAACGACGTATTGTGAGGAGAGTAAGAGAGAGAGTTGATGTAAAACCTGGTGATACAAAACCCTCTTTTCACTGTTTTTAATGATTTTATTCCTTAGCCTTTAGTGTTAATTTTCTTCCTCTAATAAAGTTGTTTTTATTTGTTGCTTCCTCTTTAGGTACTCTACGCACTATATAAGTTTGAGTTATTAAAACATATTAGCCAGTGTTTGTGTGATTGTACAGGTGAGACAGCTGCTGTCCTACAGTGGAAATCTCGCCAAGTTACCCGAGGCTGACCAGTTTATGGTGGAGCTGGTAAAAGTGCCACGGTAAGTCATGGTTTGGGTGCTTTACTTTTAAATTGAAATGAGCACACACCACTGTCTAAAAAGACAGCCTCCAAAATTATCATTTGCACGAAACTATACTTGAGAAATACAGTTGTTGTAGGGTTGGGCAATTGAGCAGAGATTGAAACAGATATATTGCCCATTCCTATGTTGCTATTGGGGAGCACCACCTTGGGGAGTGTGTGTAAGCAAACTAAAACTAATTGGTGTGTTGTTATCTTTTAGCTATGAGGACCAGCTGAAAACATTGGTGCTCAGGGAGGAGTTCTTTCCTCTTATGGAGGAGGTGAAGAACTCCACTGCAGTGTTGACCAAGGCAGCTAAAGGTAACATGCATACATCACGCAGTACCAGATCAAAGAGTTAAGAAAAGCTAAACGCAATACACAAGACAACATATAGAATAATGATGGTAATAATAAACTTTATTTGTAATGCACCTTTCATGACATCAAAATAAAATGTAGCCCAAAGTGCTTTACATAAAAAAACGATCAACAAAAGAAAGATGACAGAATATAACAAGATCAAATACATGATCAAGAACAAATTAAAAGGAGTCCGGATCGCAATTAAAACGGCAAGAACAGAACATCACTATATCAGTCATTTCACTGGACCTCAAGACCCATGTAGAGTTATTGGGAGCTAGAAGCTCTGATATGTACAGTGGTGCCAACCCATTTAAAGACTTAAAAGACGAACAGCTAGCCAATGTAGCTAGGTACTGTAGGCAAGAATCGGGGAGATGTGATCACTCTTCTGCAGTCTGCAACCCTTTAAGAGGCAAATGGCCACGTTTTGGACCAACTGTAGTCGTGACAAGCAGGCTTGGCTAATGCCATCATAAAAGTGCATTACAGGAGCCGAGTCGGGTTGAGATAAAAGCATAGATAAGACGTTCAAAATCAGAGAGTACAGCAGACTTGACTTTGGCTACACTGTTCTCTGTCTCTCTCTCGCTCCCTCTCCCCTACAGAGCTGTTGGACTGTGATGATCTCCACTCAGTCATTCATCTGGTGTTGAAAGCTGGGAATTACATGAACTCTGTGGGTATTCTTCCTACTGTACATAATTATACAGTTTTATCAACTCCAGCTATCATCGTTAAATCCCAATACTATTTATTATAAATTATTAGAATGTGTCAGTCTTTTTGTCAGTTTAATGACTGAGGAATTACTAGGGTTTTGCTTGCTTATAATTAGTCACTCAATATGTTTATCAGCCAAATACCACAAATGTATATTGTGCAGGGTGGCTACAGCGGCAACGCCATTGGCTTCAGGATGGCCTCACTCCTCAAGCTGGCAGACACAAAGGCCAACAAGCCTGGCATGAACCTGATGCACTTTGTTGCCAAGGTGAGAAGTGGGTGGGGATGTTGGATGTACCAATCACTCCTCACCACACTGATTATCATACGTTCTTTTAAGGTTGCCTGCTACTAAATATGAATTACGATGAAAGACAAATATCAGCTGTCTTGTGGATATAGTTGTAATAATAGTTTTTCAATAATGTTCTGCAAGTACATTGCAGTAATACTGTATATCCCTTTATGTAGTGTATCTTATTGTTGTCCTACCAGTTTTTTTTCTATTTGATTTTCTTGTATTTTCTATTTTTCTTATGCATTGCTTGTCAGGGCACTATGGGCCAAATTAAGTGCTGGTGTTCCGGTGTGTAGTTCGTAAATGTGCCAACGCACGGCGCTTCTGACCCATTGCCATTGGTTGGTGCGCAGTCAAGATTCACCAGTGTTGAACCCGACGCTTTATTCGTGTCGGAGTTCATGTGCTCCAGCACTTACACTAACACGGAAGTGAACAGGGAAGCTGGTGCATCCGATGCAGCTAATGCATATCTGTGACCGTAGCTTTATATGGTAACTCTGACATGGCACTGCCATCTTATCTCTGATTATTGTCTCCAACTTGCAGCAAGCAGAGGTCATCGACCCTGTGTTGCTGACGTTTTCCAGCCAGCTTGAGCATATTGGAAAAGCATTAAGGTTGGTGGCAGATACAGCACGTACTTGTCAGTCATTTAAATGTTTGATCTCTTTCATTTCCTATATTGTTTATATGTTGGTGACTGTGTAGATGTTCCAAAGACGAGGTTGACAAGGACTTCCAAAGAGAAGTCCAGAAGATCAAGGAAGTAAAACTATTTGCCAGCAGACAACCTGATCTATTTCAACACCTTGAGACGTTTATCTTGGTGAGTCTGAAACACAGCAGGCCTTTAGGTTTCAGTCTGTCATGCTAATTTACATTTGATTGAAAACTAATATTGCATTTAGATTTCCCTTTGTCCATCGTCTGTGCTAAAATGCTTCTTACTGCTTCTTACTGCTTTTTATTCTGCAGAGGGCTGACGCTATGCTGTCTGACGTGGAACTGTCTCTCCAAGAGCTCGGCTCTCAGAGTCGTGCTGTGGCAGAGTTTTTCTGTGAAGACCCTTCTGTCTTCAAACTGGAGGAGTGCTGCTCCATCTTCAGCTCCTTTTGTAGGAAGTTTGATGTGGCCATACAGGTGAGACTGATGGCGTTACAAGGTAATGTATAGGTCATGGTGGCCTAAATGTTAGTGATGTGCTATTGTGGCCAAGAGTTTCCCCAGACCAGCAGGAATAACCTGGGTGGGTGAATGACCAACCCCTTCAACGCCCACATTTGAAGTGCCCTTGAGCAAGGCACTTAACCCCTAACCCTCATTCATTCATTGGTCAACATTGGCTTAGTAAACCTAGTACCCTGTCCCTGAATAAATCATACTAAAATTCAGCGAATGTCTGAATGTCTGAATGTCCCTGACAGCGCTTTATCTCAACATTGGCTGGCCCAATCACTCCCACTTTTCACACAGGCATGGACCATAATTATATGGAGGTCTTAATGGAGCCCTTTTTCCAATTTGACACATTAATGATTTATAATGAATTTATTAGTGGATTAAAAAATGCAAAAATGGGTATTGTACTGTCAATATGACATGAATATGAATGCAAAGTAGCGGTCCATGTGTGGACAGGCTACCTGTCGCCGTTGTGCATGGTGAGATGTGTGCAAACCGTGTAGTTTATCAGGAGAAGAATACCAAAGGATGCAAGATTTATTAGTGAATTAAAAACCCACCGGGCGCAGTACCCCCCCACGGCCACAAGAGGGGGGCAAATATCTCACAACGGGTAAGGGCTAGTATAATCAAATTAATAATAGTACCCGAAATGAAGCTGTACAAACAGAAAACACACTGACTGGTTTAAATTCAAACTCTTTTGCAGGAGAATCGTGTGCGTGAGGCAGCAGACCTCAGGCGCCAGCAGAGGGAGAGCATTAATAGGGAGAGCATTAATAGGGAGATCCTTAATAATTCTACAAGACGTCGCTCCGCACGATCTGTAACCAGTGACGATTCCCAGTCTTCCATGGTAGCTTCCAGCTTGGAGAATGTCCTCCACAGCTTCCTCAGTACATCTCGGGAGGGATGTGTCCGAAGCAGGAGACGTGCCCTTTCCCCGATCACAGGATCCCCTGTACCGGTAGTAGTATCCTCCGTAGAGGTCTTCTCCCTGATCGACATGTCGACAGAAGAACCAGAGGACTCGGGCAGAGGCCAGGCGCGAAGCCCTGAGAAGAAACAACCCAAGCTGCAAGGAGACGGGGAGGGAGAGGGGACCAAACCTGCTGTGGTGAACGAGCAGAAGGCTGAGAAGATGCATAAGGTGGTCTGCCACCGCCACAGCCACAAAGGCCCAGACAGCCCACGCAGAGTGGACGCTTCCCTCGATTCCCCTGTCGTCATAGGTACCCCGGAGCCCAGAAACAGGGATTTGGTCTCCCTCGGTAGCAATTCCCCCTGGACTATACTCAGCCCCTTGTCCTGCCCTCGGGTGAACACTCCCCGGCAGCGCAACAGACGCAATCTCCGCCTCGACAAAATCCTGTCTCCGCCCAGCGGAGACGACTTGGATGAAGGAATTTGGCAGCTGTCCCCAAATCCCGGCTCACCATACTCCACCTCTACCCCGACCACCCCCACCTTCCCCCGCATGTCCTCTCTCTCTGCCGGACAAAATGGTGGTGGTGGCGGTGACCATCACCCACCCTGTTTCCCTGACAGTCCAGCGTCTTCCAGAAAAGCATCGGTGGAGTCTGCTTCTCTTCCTGATTGCCCAGCTCTGCAGAGAGTAGCCTCCCAAGGTGCGATCCCAAGGTCTATCTCCCTGGATGACCACAAGGGGTACGGCTCTTGGCTGGGGAACCTTTTCAAGAGAGGCGTACATCAAAAAACGACCTCAACAGAGTCTTTGAAGGTGGAGAGAGCTAGAGTTTCCTCTGACTCTTCCTTGATTCGCAGTGCAGAGGAACACACTTCTGGGTTATCTTGGTTTTCAAAACGTTCACGGACCAGGAGTACAGGAGGAGTAAAACTACCAGTATAGAAATTAAGACAGGAATTAGCTTGTAGTTTTATTTGAGTTTGTCTTTCGTCTTCATTTAACTTTTTGTCTATGCTGGCTTTTTGTCTATGCTGGCTTTTTTAATATTTTTGTCTGTTTTAATAAAGGGTGGATTTCTACCCAATGTCAATTTTTAATAAACTTTTAAAACCATGTGAAAATGTGTTTTTCAGCACTGTTAAACTAATATTGTCCTATGACTGATCTAAACAGGTATTTACTATTGCCTTAAAAGGTCCATAATGTTATCTGCCCACACCATTGTAAAAAAAAATCAACAAATGTTATTGTGGATTGTGAAAGGTTACTTTTGACTAGGAAGAATTCAATTAATCTAGAATACATAGGCTATCCAGTCTAGCTAAATGTTAAAATGGACACTTTAAAACTATATATCTTAAATTTACTTTTTATAGGATACATTTGTTATACAATTATTTATTATCATTTTCAATAGAGAATACAATTTTATGTAGGAGAAATGTATGTAGTACAATTTAATTACAGATAGGAGTGTGGTTCGATGTTAAAACGGCTTGCCATAGGTGGTCTACAACCACTGGTAAAATAGGCACTCTCATTTACTGGTGTTTCGCCCATATTTACGTGTGTTTAGGCAAAGTTTCTGTGAGGGTTGGGCACGGTGTTTGAGGTTTAAACATACCGGTATATTTCTCTGCATGACAAAGTACTTGCTTGTGCCGTAAAGTGCATGGTTTTCTGTGCACTTTACAGTAGGCTACTTCACGTTCATGAAAGAATTTGCAAAATGAGTTGAGACAGGTAATCGGTAAATTAAGAAGTCAGTAGAAAATACCCTGCTCGTTATGGGACAGTAAATGTTAATGGTTAAAAACTAGACATAACATCCTAGTGGTGCTATAGTCACTATTTAAAGATTTCTTTCTGTTCAGTTCAAACACTGCCACATATACGTAGCCTACTCCTGGAGTGAATGACTGTACAAATATAATGTATAAATGTAAGTAAATGTATCCTATAGTATAGAGTAGACCGTGGGAGTAAAGTGTAGACTTTAAATATGCAATATTTATTTAGGATATGTCATATGGCTATGCCAGCCTTGTGTACATTTTGCTCTGTGTAATGTATATATGTATTGTGTGTGTGTGTGTGTGTGTGTGTGTGTGTATATATATATATATATGATGGAGACGAGGGCCACGTATATTTCCCAGGCCACATTGCATTGCATATACTGTAGCCTAAATCAAGATGGATATGGCTTATGAGAGCCTGCAGTTAGAACCCTGGAGGCTGGAGCAGGTGAATCTTGGCCTCACTGACGGCTCCCAGTCAAGAAGCAGAAGGTATGCAGCCAGGTTCAGACCTGGCTCAGGGAGTAGGACGCCCCTGCCATGCATAGTCCTGAGTCCAGCTGCAGAGAGCGACAGGGAGACGTCGCTGACCGTGGGGCCCACCATCCAGAGATGTTCTGGGATGAAAGGTGGCGAAACATCAGTAAAGGATGGCTCCAAGCTCATGACCCTGACAGCTGGTAGTCGCAATGCTTAGACCATCCTGCCACCAAGGATTACCACCTGTAAGTAGCTCTATTCTGCTTGTAGCAAAGGATCTTTGATGTTTGTTACACCTGTACTGTCGGGCAGTATTTTAACTTTTCTTTTCTTGTAATTAATGCTTCGACATTATGTCACACAAAATGTGCAAAAAATGTACATGCTCAAAACGTGTTGCAGTTCGACGTGTTTTGAGCTTGTAGATGTGCTATTCTTTTTAAATAATTATGGTGCTGTCAAAGTAACATGTCAACATGTCTGTCCATAATGTAGATCTCATACAAATGTGAGTAGTGAAATGGTGCGGCATGATGATCCACAATAACAAGATACTGTAGATTTGCAGACAGTTACCTTAACAGGTACATTGCCTTCCCACTGCCGAGGTCAAGCATTCATGCCTGTCTGACTGTCTGACATGAGTCAGACAGGCATGAATGCTTGACCTCGGCAGTGGGAAGGCAATGTGCCTGTTAAGCATTCATGCCTGTCTGTCTGTCTGTCTGACTCATCTGACGGTCAGATGAGTCAGACAGGCATGAATGCTTGACCTCGGCAAGCGAGAAAATGTTCTGACCATATCGCTTTTTACCACGTTTATTTAATCATTGGCGATCCTCATGGCTCCATTCGATTAATAAACTGAGGTTACTAAAGTAACCCAGAGTTTTTGCACCAATGAATGAAATGTGCATTTGTCTTCGGTCTTCGTAACATCCCTAATATAAAATAATCAAACAGATTATTATTACATGTATTTTGAGTATTTTACAGTGGGTAAGTCTTTTGTCTATGTTATGTTTGCTTTGTAGACTCAGTAGACTCAGTACACTGCCTAAAATTCTAAATGTCAGATTGCCCTAAATGTCCCAACTGCATGTAGTTTGTCTGTAGCTCTTGTCTTCAGGACAGGCAGAGGATAGAGGCTTTGTTGCTAGGGTAACGGTGTTTGTTTACAACCAGTTTGTTTGGCTGGTGTCGCAGTGAAATCATACCCTCTGGAACGAACTGCCCCACATAGGCTCCTTTCTAGGTGCTGTGTTCAATCCCTCCCTCCATCCCTTCTTTTTTGGCAGCCAGTTCAGTGGAGACAATGGCTGACATCTGTATTTCAAAAGAAGGGGTCTGATGAATAGCCTGGCAAAGGGGGAAGTTTGGAAATAGAAGAATCATCAAGAAGGAATGAACAACTCATAAAATATCTGGTCAGTCTTGATTATTTATTAAACATTTCATTTTCAGTGTGACAATCGTGTAGCCAATGTAAACTAAATAAATAAATTCCATATAAAGCATAGACTTGCACTTCACATAGGCGAGAAAAATGGCATGTGTCATGAATCATGATGCATGCGAAGTAAAGTGAGAGTCACAATACAATTAGGCCATTGTGATGGTCATAATGCTGAGCACTGCAGTGCAGAGTCTCATGAGGACTTGAGATGGGTTCCACTGATCTAAACTAGAAATGCACTCTGTCGAGCTGCCAACTTGCACTTTGCACACAAGTTGGCCATGAATGGCCTACTTGTGCGCGCAACTTACCTCTGCAGACTCTTGTCAACTTACCGTCCGTCCCCTCCTTCTGCCACCAGTTTGACACCCCTGGTCTATTCTAGACCATGGTCTAGAATAGACCAGGGGTGTCAAGAATGTCCAAAGTGTGAGGATGTATATTATGTATATTCTCTTTCCCATTGTAAATAGCAAGCTTCTTTGGCAAATGGGCAAATAATATTTGGGGCCACCAAAAATACACAAAACCCTGATTGGCCGAAAACAGTACTTGCGCTCTGTCTATTAGCAACCTGAGAACCTGTCTGCAAATATAGGAGAAACAGCACCCTCTTTTCCTTAGTTAATGCGAGGCAACAGTCTGTCTAGAGAGACTAGTCTATTAGTTATCCCTGTCCCTGTGCATGTGTATTCTGTAGGTGCGTGTGTGTGTGTGCGTGTGTGCGTGCGTGCGTGCGTGCGTGCGTGCGTGCGTGCGTGTGTGTGTGTGTGTCCAAGTGAAAGGCGAGTACACAGACTGAGCTCAGAGTGGCATGAAAAGGGGTAGTGGGTGAGGGTGGGATTAAGTGGAGGGGGGGCTTGGTACAGAGCCCAGCCCAGAAACAAGGGGAAATAAAGTTGTATTGTGCCGGTGCATTTAACCAGAGCAGAGAATCAGAGGCAGGGATGAGGGGAAGAAGCCATTGACTTAAGATGTTTCTAAACAGCAAGAGTGGAGAAAAATACTGTATGTTGACGACTGGATAACTGTTAAATCTGAACTGCTGGCTGCCTGAAACTGACACGGTATCCTTTTTTTTTCTCATTTGTTTATATTGAATATACAGTAGGCCTACTGCAAATGTACTTCACATCTAAAAGAAATAATCAGAAATATCTGTTTGGCACTCAACAAGAAATCAATATAACCTTTTGTGTGGAATGTACCACTGTATTGCAATGTAAGATTTTGTAATTGGAAGCTTAAATTGTAAAACTATTGTATACCCTGGGAACTCTGTGGAGAAAAAGTGAAACCAATCCGCTCTGAAATCCAATCCCAATGCTTCTCAGAAGGCAGACACAAGATCACATTGTCCAAAGACTGTGGTGGTTTGCACTTTAACTGTGTACACAGTACACACCATAAAGTAATAACATTACGCTATGTTTGTGAGTGTTGCAATTGGATTTGAGGTTAAAATAGACTTGAGTGAATAAACCACTCTTGTGATGCAACGTGATGTCCTCTGACAGTAGTTCATTATTTTTATAGACCCCCCTGTAATAAAAGCAGTATGATGAGATGATTTAACGTATATGCTGGGCACCATTTTATTATCGCAATACTACAATGTATGAACTGTAATAAGAATGATATAATGTCAGAAGTTTTGACAAAACAAATGTGTTAAGATGATAAATATATATTATTAAGTATATCATATCATTTATTGATATTATGGTATTGATATTAATTGTCGAATGTTGAGTAATACTGACACCATCATGGAGTCCTGTTCTCAAGTGTGTGTCTTTTGTGGGAGACATTGTTCTCTCATTAGCATTTACACACCATTAAGCCTTTATCCAAAAAAGACCACAACACCTGCACTTTACTCTGCTCAGTGTAATGTAAAGACTAAAAGACATTACAAATATCTAGGGAGATTACTGCTCTCTCCCTGGAAACCAGTTGTTTAGTTTTCAAAGTGCATTCAAATGCCTCTTTGTAATGTAGTATTGTACTGCACTGTATTGTTGTATTGTATTTGTTATGCACTCCATTTTAAGGTGTTTTCTTAGATAATGAGATGATAATAATATTAAAGAATTGCTATGTTTTTAAAGCCTCACACTATGTAACTTTATTTTGTAAATAAAATGTAATTTTGAGTATTATTAATACAATATAATTGATACAATTGGGGTGGTTGTATTTCGTCTCCCTGCTCTTCTATTGAAACATTTAGGTCATGTCAAAGCCAGGTCATGTCTCACTTAGACAGGATCTGACAAATGTTTACCAGATTAAATGTATTACCTGAGCAAGCAGCTCGGCTCTATTAGCTCAATGGTATATATAAAAAGGCTCTTAAATGTGTCAGGTTTCCTGTATAATACATACATTTGTACACCTTTTTCACAACACCTGGTGGAGTGTTGTTTTTCAATCTAAACCTGAAACCACTCCGGTCTCCTCTACACAATGATGTTCTAACATGCACTCATCTCTCCATTGATGGTCCATTATTTGATTGTTACTATTGTCAGTCACAAGATGGGGGAAGAGAGCAGTGTTTCACAAACATATATTCTTAAAATAGTAAAATGTTTTTTGACTGTTCAGATCTAATGTATATTATTAATCCAAGCTGTTTTTCCGATCAGGAAACGAGGAGCATTTGGAAAAGTCCCACGGACCAACGTTTCTCACAGCAAGATGGATAGGTAAGTGTGTGTGTGTGTGTGTGTGTGTGTGTGTGTGTGTGTGTGTGTGTGTGTGTGTGTGTGTGTGTGTGTGTGTGTGTGTGTGTGTGTGTGGAACTACATTCTACAAATGTACTAGTCTGTATTCCCCCCCCCCTTCATTACTAAAATGACCAAACCAGAACTGAAGTTATATTTGAACACCCTAGGCTGCTGTAACTGATATTAGTGGATGGGGTGGAGTTTAAAGCGATTAGCTAATGAAAGACAGGGAATATGTTGGACTTGGTTTGCACTGTTGAAATATTGATTGATTGACATTTTTATTTCACAGTATGTAGAATGGGTACATTTCAAATGAAAGCACAAGTCAATACAAAAACTGTTACTTGTGGACGAACCATGATAAAGCATTTACACTTGTTTACAACAGGGTCCACCATTTTCAATTCATCTGAATATTTTGAGACATACACTTCTATTTAAAAAAAATCAGGAAATCATCATATAAAGAAAGTAAAAAGGGGAAATCATTTACGGTATGGGGAAAAGGGGGTGTCTGTGGGTGGGCGGACTCAGACGGGGGGCCAATTTTAAATTGCAGCCGTCCGTAGGTGCCCTTTGAGAGCGGTTTTGAAGGAGTCAAGGGATTCACATGTCTTAATGGCTATTGGTAGGGTGTTCCATATTTTGAGCGTCATAGGAGCGAAATTAATTTAGTCACTTGTTTGAGCTGAATCTAGGTTGCACATGGTTTGTTGAACTCCCTCTGGTGTTGCGAGTGTGGAGTTCGTTGACCTTAAGGAAGTATTTAGACAAGTCTTAGTGGTGTAGCGAATCTTGTAGACCAGACCCAAGATGCTGTACTCTGGTACTCTGGACATTCCAGCCTGTCTAAATGGACAGGGGTGAGGTGGGTTGGGGCATACAATGCACTTAATATAATTATTTCATGTTTGTGAAAATGTATGAACTGTATTGCACAGCCACTTAGCACACTGTCTCTGATTGCTGAGATTGTTATCTTGCTAGGTCCTCTGGTACCAGCATGACACACACGTTTGTAGACTTACAGTATGCTGTCCTGTATCTGTCCTGTCTGACACTGCGGTGCTGACATGACAACTTAATTTCCCTTGTGGGATCAATAAAGATCCGTTCATCCGTCCGTTTGTCTATCCATACCTCATTTCTAACAACTCCCATAATCCACAGATCCTCTTCAAAACCATAAACTCAGCTATCCACCCTCCCCCTAGCGATAATATGGACATCTCTGCTGCAAAATGTAACGAGTTCCTTCAATTTTTAATCACCAAAGTAAATAACATCAGACAGAATATTCCCCCCACCCACATGCCACATCTGACCTATCGACCCCATCGGCATGCACCTCCACATTACACAGCTACCTTCCCACCACACTCCCCACCCTCATCAAGATAATTTCCACCATGAAGCCTGCCGCCTGTCATCTTGATATTGTCCCCTCTGCCCTCCTGAAAGAGGTTGCCAACACCGCTGGACTGGTCCCAGCATCCTGGCAATAATAAATAGCTCCCTGGCCACTGGCACAGTTCCCAACTGCTTCAAGCATGCAGTTGTTCAACCTCTCCTGAAAAAACCCAACACTGACTTAATTTTTTACTGGACGACGACAAGAGCGCCCCTCACTTCACATGGGCACTTCACACAGGCAAAGCTGTGTCGTGACCTCACAGTATGCTGTCTATTCTAGCTCAACCAATACCCGTTTACCTGCATTCACAGACGTTTTGAAAGCATCTAAGACGCAGTGAGGCAGAAAGTTGAAATGCTTTAATGAGTGCTAGACTAGAGCAGTGCCCGTTGGGCTCTGGCCTACTTGGAACGATGCAAGTTGGAAATACATGCCCCATCCAGATATTATGTCTGTGTCCCTTTTATGCACAGATTTTGAGTTCTTTGTCAGGCATGCCCAAATATGGAGTCTATGCAGCCGTCAGAATTATGTCAGAACTATCCTGGGCACCATTCCATTTCGGGTTCATGAACCGGTCGGGAGCGGATGATATCGCTACATCATGTTGTAGTATTGTTTTGTAGTCGTCAATCTTCCGGAACTTCCTTTTCCCTCAAAAACGATTTTTCTCAATTAAAGCTACAGGCTACGAGAGCTTTTATTGTTATTCTTCCGGTTTGAGGGAAAAGGAAGTTCCATTTGATTGTTCCTGCCTGATGACTACAAAACAATACTACAACATGACGTAATGATGTCATCCGCTCCCGACCAGATCATAAGGCACATTTAGAACAGAGGGCGGTTCTGGTCAACAGTGGGTCTGTCACTCTGTCCGACTCGACAACGGGCACTGCACCCCCTGTGGTGGGGTGGAACGCGTGTGTCGTGTGTTGAAGTCGGTGGGGCGAACGGTTCTCGAGTTACGTGGATTACAGAGACTTGGTGGATTACAGATGGTCTATAAACCGCATAGAGGCCATAGCCGGCCATAGAGATAGATTTAGAAGGTCCCCTAGTGGCCGTTAGCTGTAACAATCCATAGATTAGCGGCCGCATCGTTGTATAGGGTTCAAAGCATGGGAAAAAGTAGCGGCTTATAGTCCGGAAATTACGGTACATGTTCTAGTGGGGGAAATAAATATGCATTGTTCCATTTGCCTGAACATAACTGATTCTGATTGGGGAAATCTTTATATACTTACGTCCATAGCTGTGTCTGTGGTCCATAGCCACATGGACCACATGGAGCCACATACCTGTAGTGTAGGGGCACATACACGCAGGCGGTACATACATACAAGAAATGTGGAATGAGGATTCACTTCTGACATAAATGAAAAACAATGACAGTTGCTGAGTCACAGGACTGTCTGTACCTGGAGGATACTGTGAGCTTATCTTATCCACAGGTCAGGGTAGCAGTGTTCATGCTGCTGCTAAGAGGCTAGCGCCACTGAGAGAGTCTGAGAGAAAGAAGGGGAGGTGGTTGATGATAGAGAGACATATAAAGTGCAGAGGAGAGAGAGAGAGAGAGAGAGAGCAGCCATCTGTGTGTTCTGCTGCAACGGATGCAGTCTCCATGGCAACATAGTGCTCCCGCAGTAGAATTAGCAAGTTGAACTAGCCCCCAACCCCCCACGCTCATGCACAATGCTCTCTCGCTCTCATGCTCTCTCTCTCTCTCTCTCTCTCTCTCTCTCTCTCTCTCTCTCTCTCTCTCTCTCACGCTGGCACGCATGCACAGATTACACACACACACACACACACACACACACACACACACACACACACACACACACACACACACCCGTCTAATTTAAAGGCATATAAATAAATTAAATGTTTATTGGCTATATTATTGCATTATATAATTATTCGTATATATATATATATATATATATGCATTCTACTGTATATATCCATTGATCACACACAAAATCTGTCCTGTTTCCCATTCACCTGTGTCTCTCTTAATTCCCTTTCTCCCTCTGTCCCTCTCTCTCTGTATCATTCCCTCTGTCCCTCTCTCTCTGTATCATTCCCTCTGTCCCTCTCTCTCTGTATCATTCCCTCTGTCCCTCTCTCTCTGTATCATTCCCTCTGTCCCTCTCTCTCTGTATCATTCCCTCTGTCCCTCTCTCTGTATCATTCCCTCTGTCCCTCTCTCTTCGTATGATTCCTCTGTCCCTATCTCTCTATCATTCCCTCTGTCCCTCTCTCTTCGTATGATTCCCTCTGTCCCTCTGTCCCTATCTCTGTATCATCCCCTCTGTCCCTCTCTCTCTGTATCATTCCCTCTGTCCCTCTCTCTGTATCATCCCCTCTGTCCCTCTCTCTCTGTATCATTCCCTCTGTCCCTCTCTCTCTGTATCATTCCCTCTGTCCCTCTCTCTTCGTATGATTCCTCTGTCCCTCTCTCTCTGTATCATTCCCTCTGTCCCTCTCTCTCTGTATCATTCCCTCTGTCCCTCTCTCTGTATCATTCCCTCTGTCCCTCTCTCTCTGTATCATTCCCTCTGTCCCTCTCTCTGTATCATTCCCTCTGTCCCTCTCTCTCTGTATCATTCCCTCTGTCCCTCTCTCTCTGTATCATTCCCTCTGTCCCTCTCTCTCTGTATCATTCCCTCTGTCCCTCTCTCTCTGTATCATTCCCTCTGTCCCTCTCTCTGTATCATTCCCTCTGTCCCTCTCTCTCTGTATCATTCCCTCTGTCCCTCTCTCTCTGTATCATTCCCTCTGTCCCTCTCTCTTCGTATGATTCCTCTGTCCCTATCTCTGTATCATCCCCTCTGTCCCTCTCTCTGTATCATTCCCTCTGTCCCTCTCTCTCTGTATCATTCCCTCTGTCCCTCTCTCTCTGTATCATTCCCTCTGTCCCTCTCTCTGTATCATTCCCTCTGTCCCTCTCTCTCTGTATCATTCCCTCTGTCCCTCTCTCTCTGTATCATTCCCTCTGTCCCTCTCTCTCTGTATCATTCCCTCTGTCCCTCTCTCTCTGTATCATTCCCTCTGTCCCTCTCTCTCTGTATCATTCCCTCTGTCCCTCTCTCTTCGTATGATTCCTCTGTCCCTATCTCTGTATCATTCCCTCTGTCCCTCTCTCTGTATCATTCCCTCTGTCCCTCTCTTCGTATGATTCCCTCTGTCCCTCTCTCTCTGTATCATTCCCTCTGTCCCTATCTCTGTATCATCCCCTCTGTCCCTCTCTCTCTGTATCATTCCCTCTGTCCCTCTCTCTCTGTATCATCCCCTCTGTCCCTCTCTCTCTGTATCATTCCCTCTGTCCCTCTCTCTGTATCATTCCCTCTGTATCATTCCCTCTGTCCCTCTCTCTCTCTGTATCATTCCCTCTGTCCCTCTCTCTCTGTATCATTCCATATCCTTCTTCTTGCCCCTCCTTTTCTCTTAGGGTTCACATTTGTCACTCTGTCTCCTTCAAATATTGGAATTCCCAGCAGGATTTTCTCGCTCTACACACGTAGACACGCGTGCGCGCACGCGCACACACACACACACACACACATACACTCTGACCGCTTGCTTTTCCTCTCCTCTCTTAACATGCCCACACGCACGCACGCACGCACACACACACGCACAGATACACAATTCAATTCAATTCAAAGGGCTTTATTGGCATGAGATACACACACGCACACAGACAGACAGAGAGAGAGACTCAAGGGAGGAATAATGGAATGAAAATTCTCTCTTTGTTGCCATCTCCGTCTCCCTCTGCTCATCTGTCTTGCTATTGGTCAGTTAAATTCCCCCCTCCCATTTTCACTCTGGCCAATCAGCTTATTACAATCTCCCTCTGTCTCTCGATCACAAATTGCCACCCTCTCTTTCTCCACACATACGTGCATTCAACATCCCAATCACGATCGCACACAGATACACATATTGTACATGCGTCGAACTGCTGCTGCTGCTTGTCTCTTCCTGCCCCTCTCTTTCTGTTTGTGGTATTTCCTCTTGGCTCTTATTGCGATGTCGGCCTTTAATGTTGGATGTCTCTCCCTCCGGAGAAGATCGGCTGCTTCCCGTTGACAGTTGATTGCTCCTCTATCTCTCTCTCCTCCATCAGGTGAGAACAGCCCTCTCTCTCTCTCTCTCTCGCGCTGTATGACACACCACCATGCCGCCATCCTCCATCCATCACAGCATCTCTCCCTCTCCCCCCTTCTCTCTCCTCTCCTCTGGTCTCCCTACCATCCACATATAATGCTTATGCACGTGTGGTATGTGCAGTGCGCTTGCACTTGTGTATCAGTGTCATGGGTATCGTTACTGTCTGCAGCTTCGCCTGTGATTGTTTTGTTGAGCAACGTATAACATGAAAACTCGAAACATGACCTCATGTTCACCTGTTTGGCCTGAACTGGAGCCTCCATGATGTGACGTTTCACACGTCGAGAAGGAGGATGGGTGTTCCTCCTATCTATTCGATGAAATACAGACCACGTACAGGCCACTGAATCCCAAACAGGTGAGACGGCTATAGACTAAAATCCATAGTGTTAATTGTATAAATGTATAACTCTGAGAGTGTATACAAACGTAATCAACTTAATTTGAGTTTAATTTGAATCAATGGGTCAATTTAATTGAGTTAAATCTACAATCAAGAACTTAAGGAATCATTTGACCCAATCAGTATGGTAGGTAGAATATTATAGTAGTTAGTACATATTATAGCACATCTGCAGTGGTTGGAGGTGGTCTCCCTACTCGTCCATTGATCCATTTAGACCATGGTCAGGTAGGACACCACCTGGATGACAAGTAAACCCGCCTGAAGCTCATAGGCCCCAAACCCGCTCCTGGACAAGCGGGGATTCCCTCTCGCCTGAGGATCTTACAGTGTAGTGTCCATGGCACGTCTGTCTGTTTCAGACTGTCATTCAATCATCTACCATACCCTAGCATTATTTGTGGTGTCAGAAAAGTACATTATGCAAATGTCTCTGTGTGTCAGAGAGTGCATGTACAAATGTAACCTTAATGGTTTCAACCACCAGTTAAATGAGCACGGACAATTTCCCAGTGTGTGTGTGGGATGTGGTATTGGAGGAATGTCCAGCTGGTATGGGTGGAATGTGGGGAGGGGAGGGGCTGGGAAATGAACAGGGGGCTGCAAGACATGCCAGAGGGATGTAAATGGAACCCTGGAAGTAAATACAGTACAGTACAATTCTCTGTATTCTTTTAGTTCATTTTGAGTGTGAAAAATGGACCTGTCTCAGAGTCATATCAACAGTAGTCTTACTTACAGTACAACTGTCAGGGTTGACGTCACGACTACCTAGTTGTTACGTCATCTACCTAGTCGTTATGTCATCCCCACCCTTTATAAGGCATCTTGCCAGAACCATTCTCTGTCGGATTATAAACTTCAATCTAGTCTGTATGAGAATATAAACCTAAGCCTTAAAACTAAGCTTATCTTTAACTTGTCCATATTTAAATCTTTAGTCAAGACTTTACTCTGCAAAGAGTTACATCTGGTCAGCACTTCCGCTCTTGTGACCACAGAACATTCTCAACCCTTACAACAACTTTCATCTGTCATCATTGCTGCATGTCTCTTCTTTCTTCCTGCGTGAGAATATTAGCATTATTAGAAGGCTGTGAATGAATTTAGCTTAATTTGTGTTTCATTGTATTGCAGGTTTAAAATAGAAAATGCCAATATCAGCTACAGCTATTTTCGGTGAGCGACAACATTGAGAGACGAGGCGTATATCAGGCTTTAGCTTCAGTACAAAGGAGTATTTAGTTCCATCAATGGAGACAGTGACACAATGCATTTGAAAATACAAATGCTTGCGCTCTCTCCCTCTTTCTATCGCACGCACACACACACACACACGCACGCACGCACGCACGCACGCACACACACACAGAGAGGCACGCACAAGCACCCCTGTCACTGTCTGTGAGTGATGTAACTGCTTGTCTCTCTTGCCCTTTAGACCTGAAGGTGGTATTTAGCATTGTCAGCCAACACTGTTAATTACTACTTTTAACCTCAGAGGGGTGTGTGTGTGTGTGTGTGTGTGTGTGTGTGTGTGTGTGTGTGTGTGTGTGTGTGTGTGTGTGTGTGTGTGTGTGTGTGTGTGTGTGTGTGTGTGTCTCTCAATGGTGAAACCTTACAGATTCGATACACTCTGGAGTTGGTTTAGTTGCCATGGATAACAGGAACAGAATTTCTGTCCTCCACCATGCTTGGTCAGCCAAGTTTGTCTTGCCTTACTCGTACAGTGGGTCAGTCTTATTAATAGTCAGCATCTTGCTATGCAAAAGCAAAAGGATATTGGTTAAATTAGGGCCTTTTTTGTCCTTTCACAGGAATCTATAACTTTTGTAACTAATAACAACATTGTTAATTGTTCATTACCTCTATATTCCGATTGTTCAGTAGGGGTCTCCCCATCTCTCCAGCTGTTTAACAACAGAAAAATCACACCTGTGTTAAGTGAGGGGCGCTAATATATTAAAGTCCAACTCATGTTGATTAGGTGATGTAACAAACGGTGCAACACAAACATTAAATGCCATTAACAATAAAGAGACAATATGATGTAATGAGGGACAATATGACGTACATTTTCCCTTCATTGTCAATGGTGTTTTAAAAACAAACATTAAACCTGTATATAGGAGGGGCTAGCGCCCCTCAAAAAATGCATTTTCAGGTCAAGGACACCAAATTCATCCAATCTTGAATCTGAAATTAAAGAGACATTTGTTAGTCCTACCCGGGGGAAATTCAGTTTCAGCTTCAGATGCATTGCATATGATGTGCACTTGGGCAGGAGTGGGGGGCAGTTAGAAGTTAAGTGAAGACTCGCAGGGACACTTTGACGCATAGGCCCGGGTTGAGAGGCGAATCGGTGACCTTCTGATTATCATACAGCCTCACTCTATCCACTATGGATACAACTGGACAACCGCATTAACGGGCACCACGTACGACATTGCTCAGGTCTTTGTCGATGTGCGCACCAAATTTGAAGTTGGTTGGTTAGTCCCCTATATGCACATAGTGACATGCCTATATATAAATTATATGGGCATATCAGGTGATGAGTGCTGTGGCTGTGGTCCTCCCATTAGGCAATTTTAATATTGGATAGCCTATCAATTGCAACAAAAATACTGTAGGCCATTTTAGCTGTATTTAGCATTTGACAAAGTATAGGGCTTAACGTTCTTAATCTCAAACTAGAGTTCTGTAAACTCTAAACTGTGAAGTGTAGACTAACAATGCAGGTTATCTGTAATATCATTCTACTGTTGGTACAGTAGAATGATTATCTCTTATTTCACTCCCTGCAGCCCAGTTGGTCACAAGTCATTTCATTACTCTCTGATGTGATGCTCACACACAAGTATGACCCCAGTGTTATGTACTGTACTTGTGTATGGATGTGCAGCATCCATATATATATCAGTATATCAGATATATCAGTGTGATATATCTTTCCCTTTGTATTATTACTATATATTTTTAAATTATTATTATTTGGGAAGTCCACCCTAAAACAGATGTTTTCCTTGATATTGGAAAGTTTGTTCAATACTGTGAATGTGTGAATTCTAGCTTTCTGCTGCAGCAGAAACAACTGGAAAATAAAGTCCTTGATCTGTACGATGTGTGATTAGGCAGAAGAATTGTTTGGTTTTTGGTTTAGTGTGGAGCAAGGTGCCGTTTATCTAGTTAATTATTTGAGTCATGGTGAACTTGCTACTATAGACACAGTAAGTTAACTAGAACTGCACATTCCACTGTGTGTTCTCCCCCGAGTCACAACCTCACAGAATATCAAACAGGGTAGCCTGGGCACCATTTCATTTCGGTATGAGCCCGGATGATATGCCTACGTCACGTTGTATGCAGCTTCCCAAACAGGATGTACCCAAAATAATCCCCCCTCCCCCGCGATCAAAATGTTAGTTCCCCCCATAGAGTATTAAGGTTCCCCCCCCGACTTTACTCGCCAGTTGCCATTGTGCCGCACTCTCGCTACGAGTTGGATTGCAATATGGATATACCAAACGAACTATTCAAAGAAGTAATTCAAGAAACTTGTCGGATTCATAAAATTCCTGATTTTAAGCCACTACAGCGGCTTTGCATTAGAAGTTTAATTGACAACAGAGACGTTCTTGCTTGCTTACCGACTTCTTTCGGTAAAAGTCTTATATTTCAATCGTGGCCAACGGTATGCAATCTTCTAGGAAAGTTTTCGGTCAAATGGCCCAATGATGGAATTGTGCTAGTTATCTGTCTGCTTATCTCGATCATGGAGGATCAAGTCCAGCTACTGAACTCCAAAGGCATATCTGCGGCGCGTGCAGGAAAACAAATGGACATTGACGAGAGAATAGCAAAGGGAGAGTTCTCTATTGTATTTGGCTCACCTGAACTTTTTGTTGGAAACGACTACTGGAGAGATGTGCTACAAAAACCCTTATTCAAAATTGTGTTTTCCACAATGGTTCACCTGACGAATATAAATATGCAAACCTCAAAATCCTGTCACGTTATATCATTCATATTTGGGTGCTTACTTTTACACACTTCATTTCTAAACATACATTCAAGCATGTATTGAAAAATAAAATGAATTGGACTAAAGTCAAGACATCAGTTTCATTCACAACTGCATGACTGCATAAAATAAACTATAACTTTTATATAGAATGACAACTTTCTATCCAGGTCCATTGGTCTTGCCCAATTCCATAAATGTTTTCATTCTTTAAACATAATAATATACACATAAAAACAAACATCAGAAATTAAGAATATAATATAAAATGCAAAAAGAACATAATCTCGTTTTCGAAAACGATAAAGAATGTGAAAGTAAAGGTAGAGAGAGAGAGAGAGAGAGAGAGAGAGAGAGAGAGCATGGGGGAGGGGACCCTCCATAAAAAAATTACAGTAAGGGATCGTATATTATAGCCATACCAGATCACCTCTGGAATTTTCTGTACATTGTTGTTATTGTATTGCATTAACTGTCGACATGTATATGTTATAGGCCTATCAATGTTTTCTTTGCTTTTATTTTTTCATTGACCAACCCCCTTCTTCCATTTTTTTCTATGTACTAACATGTAAATAACAACACGTAGGCTACGATGTAAATTATGCACAAAACATTTCACACAATGTCACCCATGTTTTCAATTATGTAAACCTTGATGTTACAAAGCTGATTCTGATGTAGGCCTCTCATTTGTGAGCAATATGAAATAAAAACTGAAAATGAGAAAAAGGGGAAAAAGTTGGACTATAGTAGCCTATTAAATCAATTTTGTCATGATTGGGATTTTAGAAAGTCATATGGCATTTAAATGTAGTACACAGTATTTTATAATGTTTCCAATTATGCCTATAATGTCCAAGCTTAATGCATTAATATGACATTATACACGCAGTTTAAAGTATGTTACATTACCGTTAATTCAACCTCCAAGGGCGAATCTTCTCCAAAAAGTACATGTGGTGAACGAACCAATTCCTTTCCGCATCTTTTCCGTCTTGTTGGGTCTCCTTTGACATTTTTGGTCGGGGTTTTTTGCGATGCCATTTCTATATCTTTTCTTTAGAGGTAAATCTTGGAGTATACTCTAAGAGGTAAATAGATCGACAACAGGAGGACCCGCATATAACCTGTAAGTAACTCAATTACTTGTGCATGAGTGACTCTCTCTCGTAGCCGATGAGAATAGAATTTCCTCGTGGGATAACAAACTAAACAAAACGTATAACAAAGGGATAGCAAAGACGCTAAATAATCTCTAAAAAGCACACTCACATTTATATTTATTTTGTATTTTAAAATTCAACGAAACTAAAGTACGCCGCATCAGAAGCATATTAATTGGTAGGAACTAACATTTTGATCGCGGGGGAGGGGGGATTATTTTGGGTACATCCTGTTTGGGAAGCTGCATACAACGTGACGTAGGCATATCATCCGGCATACGGACTTTTGGAACAGAGACCAGGCTTTCCTCCGAGGCGGTGGAAAGCCTGGTGATGCGAGGTTACAAACAGGGAGCTTTCCAGGCCAAAGATATAAAATTATCACTGTGCTGTTGTGGACATTTCCTACTGTGTCTGTGTTGAACATGATTTCAAAAGTGCAAAGAGGTTTGGTCCCAACCATGGCTCCAGGATGTGCTTTTACTATGAAATCACCATTAGCATTAATGTTCATGAAAACTGACTAGAAGCAGTGGTGTCTGTGTAACCTAGCCATTTGGATGAATTAATTAAAGGACCAAGCCTGAAGGGACTTCTTGCTCCCTTATTGTTTTTCACTGTTTTTTCTGGCCTCCTCCCGCCACAAATAGCAGTTCTGGCTGAACCGTAACTTGGCAATACAACTTGTCTCCTCATGCCGAACAACTTTCGTGTTCTGACTTTTGACCTCTGACCTTTAGATCACCCACCATTTTAAATTATTGGGAAAAAAAGTAAAAAATATATCTCCTCCCGCTTTGATCATTGATCAAAATGCACGGAATTTTCTACACATGAACTTTGGACCTGTACAGACAAAAAATCGGGAATGCATTTTTTTAAGTGAAAAAATGAAGGTTTTATGAGCCAATGAAAATAGCAGTTTTATGAAAATAAATACATACATTCAGCAGCATCACATGTGTATGAAACTTTACAGTATGGTAGAGGGCAATGCCAAATAGCACTGAAACCAGCATGCAAACAGGCATAACTCATGCCTCGTTTGGCCAAAATACATGGCACTTTGACCAATAAGCTCCGCCCTCAGAGTTTCCGACATTTTCAGCACTTTGAAAAAAAAGGTTTTTTTGAGCAATTTGCGTGAAAGTTTTTACACACAATCTATGGACCATTATCTGAAATCCCAGTTGAAGAGAAGTTTGTACAAACAAACAAATTGTACAAAATTATATAGCTGCAAGCAGCAATAACAGGCCCTTTGAACAGGTATAACTCATGCCGTCACAATGTCTTCACGATCACTTCTGGCTTTTGTCTTTTGTGTATCTTATTTAGCCAGAATGTGTTTCTGTTTATGAGTGATTGTGAGAGAGAGAGAGAGAGAGAGAGTGAGTGAGTGTGCGCGCAATGCGCATCTGTCTGTGTGATTAGATGAGTGTGCGTATGTGTGTGCACATGTATTTAGTTGTGTGAAAAGGCCATGAGTTCATATGTTGTTACAGGCGGTTCCTATAACACATTCCGTGCCCTGCCTGGCTCAGATGAGGATGGCTGATAATTATAACTGTGCTGATGTCAGACGGTCCCAGTGAGGACAGTAGAGAGACAGAGACTGAGACAGAGACTCCTCATCAATGCTCAGCCTCTATACCAGTGGTTCTCAACCAGTGGTCTGGGGACCACCAGGGGTCCTTGAGGAGGTTCCAGGTGGTCCCTAGCTAAATGATGGAGAGTTGGTAACCAAATGGACCCTTGTAGAAATTACAGAATGTAGAAGAATTGTTATTTTGAGCAATGTTATCTCTCCTAATGGTACCAACATCAATACAGCATGGATAGTGGACAAAATATTATTCAACGACAATATTCTTTAGATTTGGGTCTGAGAAGCTAAATCTCAACAAATGGTCGTCCGTGGCTCAAATGCAGAATAAATAATGGTCCTTGAAATGAAAATGGTTGCATCTTACCTCACACAATAACAGCTTCTGCAGTGGTGGAAAAAGTACTCAAATTTTTGAGGGGCGCTAGCGGCAGCCCCTCCAATAGCCAGCTTTATGGGTTTGTGTGAACACATCAACACAAACATTGGCTTGTGATTGGCTGATCACCCCATAGCGATGATTTGAGTGGCTGAGCAAAGTACATATTGAACATTTGTGATGATTTGATTGGTTGAGCAAGGAATGTGATGTATAACGTTAAGAGCGCCCCTCACTTCACACGGGTGTGATGTTTTACTTAATTAAAAGTATCAATACTGCAATGCAGTATGCAAGTACAAATCCAGAATAAAAAAAATACTTGAGTAAAAGTACAACAGTGTTGGTATCCAAATTAAATAAGTAGAAAGTACTCAGTATGCAGACTGTCCCATTTCAGAACTTTCCATACAGTATGTATCAAATGTATTAAAATAGCTGATCTACAATCTGACAATCTGTCGCACTGCGAAGGTAAAAATACCTAAACATTGGACTTAAGTACAGTGCTTGAGTAAAAGTTACTTTACACCACTGAGCTTCTGTTTTTAATGAATACATGGGTGGTTTCATTTGCTGTCCTTATTGGTAAGAGGGCAGATCCCTATACACTCTCCTCTGCCCTTATGGCTGTCAGCCAGTATCGCAATCGATCAAATGCAGAGCAGATCCTGTTAACCTTGGCCTCACAAGTTTTGTGATATTGAAAACAAAAATATATACTTCACATCAGTGCCTTAGACAGATGTGATCCTAACTTTTACATACATTGGGGCGACTCAAGCTAATGTTATATGTCATAAAGTGTACATATACTCCCTGGGCATCTCTTTGTAAATGAAACATTTAGTATTGTAGCACCAATTATGCTCGAAAATACAATCGTCTTGTACATCATGGATTTAATCCTTGGTCTTATCAGCAGGATTCAGAACTAATCCACTCTAGTAAATGATAGGCAACCATGCTATTGCAGGAGTGCAAATCATGGTGGTGTGATGAGATGAACACTGAAAGATATGTTGATGTTTTGTTGCTTTCCTCGGGTATCTGGATGAAGTCATCCTAAAATGAGAACAGATATCAATTATTTAGCATAGAAACTGGAGGCTGTAGTCATGGTACGCACACACACACACACACACACACGCACGCACGCACATGCACGCACATACACATGCACGCACGCGTATACAACGCGCTGTACACACGAAGAAATAAACAGCTGTACAGGCCTTGGCTTGCATGTCCAACATGTCGCTGAAAGGCCATTGTGTTGTGATTAATGTGTGTGATGCCCGGTGTCCTGCACCTTGCTGTTTAAGTTAATACATGCTTAGCTCAGAGCCTTTCTCTGTGTGGTTATTTAAAGAAACAAATTATTTCTGGACCAGCTCCTATACCCTATGGCTGTTGCACATGCTTCTCTTTCACTGAAATTATTCCCCTCTGCTGAAAGAGTGCCGAAAGAGAGAGCGTGCGTGAGTGCGTGCGTGCGTGCGTGCGTGTGTGCACACATTTAGTCTATTATCTAATGTGCATGCTTCCTCTGTGTTTTGCACTGCTGTACTGTCCATTTAGAGTGTCTTGTGGAAGTTCCATCTGTGACCTGTATTGTGTTTTTTGTTGTAGCTGCAAATAGTGCTGCAACTATCAATAATTTTCTTAGCGATTCTTCCATTGATTTTTGTTTATAAACTGCCCACAGCCCTCCTATGAGACACAGACTGAGTAGAAAGAAATCGTGCCATTTTATCATGATTATTAGTGAGGACCTGAAGATAGGCTGAAAAGTGGTGAAGTGGTCCTTTAAATTTATTCAATTACTGTATGTGTTGCACCCCATATCCCGCAAACCAAATCACCTTGCTTGGAGGTTGTGTCTTGTCCCTCTTCAATTTCTGCACCCGCCTTAAAGTGAGAAGCTGTGAACACTGCAGTGTGGTTCTCTGTAAACTGTGGCATTGTAGAACTAATTTTTTAAGTTCACTTCAAAAACTGTCCAGTTCAGGGGTGTTTAATGAAAAGACAGAGCTCAGTTACTCACATACTTAATCTGCTTTCTCACTCACACGCTGCAAGATAGAGAGTCTATCACTCTATACTACAGGATTGGAGTCTTATTCGTCTACTTTCTCTCACACTGTGAGTTATAGAGTCTATCAATCTATTCTCTCACACACTACTCTCACATCACTGTGAGATAGAAAATCAGTGCGGCTGTGGCACGTGTTTCTCTTAATTAAGGCTCAGTGAAGCCGATTGACAGTAATGTCTTGATGCCTCTCACATTAGTCTAGATGAAGCTCAAGAGCTGTGTAATTGGAATGTTGTGTGTGGGGTCAATTGAGGGGGTTCCAGGGGGTCCCCAACTAAATGAGGAATACGACCCCATTACACTATTTCAGTGGTTCTCAAACATTTTTGGCTCAGGTCAGCCCTGTAAATAGCATTTTCATCCATGGCACCCCTGAATTATGTTGTTAGTAGCGCCTTATGTCACATCTGTAAATATTTCCCCCTGATACAGTATGTCACGAGGAAAACTTGAGAGAATATCTGTTTCCATTAGGACAGATTAAATATAACTTTTATACTTGGCATTTAACCACTTGAACCTCACCATCCTCATTCTTGGTGAAAGGACCATTCACCAAAATAGCCAATTTACATGTGTTGTGAGTTTGTAGATCGGCTATTTTTGGAGAAGAGACTGTAGGCTGAAAGAGAAGTACAGTTCAACTCACGTCTGTTTTACTACCTGGTTGATCCTGCCAGTAGCATATGCTTGTCTCAAAGATTAAGCCATGCATGTGTACAAACGGCTTGTACAGTGAAACTGTTAAACTGAAGTATTCTGTGACACACATGGACTTGCATCAAGTCACCCTTACGTGGCATAGCACCCACTTTCATAACCCCTGCCCTATTTTATACTTGCTTTAAAAAAAATGCAAATCTATGCTCATAACACGTGGAAACAACATGTGGTGTGAGCAAAACATTCATTTAATTTATTTCTCCCCAACATGTGGACTAATTTTGAAACCCAAATATTCTCTTATGGGAGTCTCTGGTACCATATATATAAGGTATTTATATATATATATATATATTGTGTTAACCATAGTAGAAATAAATAATCGTTATTTCCAGTAATAGCAACAAGCAGAATACTATTACTAATACAATAATAGCATCGGTCTCCAAACAAATAACAAAGTAAGTAGGGCATTTATGACCTATGTATACTTCTATACTGTATCTATGATGCTACTGTAACTAACCCTATTCCCCCCCCCCCAAATGAGTACTAGTTCTCTTTAGCAAAATCGAAAAGTCCAATATCTCATCCAGCTGAGCTGGCTATTGGTAATGCATAAAGACCACTTAAAGTAAGCAAGTTTGTTTATTGAGTTCAAGTTTTTAAGTTTCACCTACAGTAGACTGGCGATGACCCATGGGCCAAAGAACGATTGATGTGGCTTTGCATCTAACCTTGTTGGCTAGCATAAATCATATGATAGTGTGGCAACAGACGCTTATAGTCATGTGCTTACTTTTCTCTTGGTTACTCTTCCAGTATCTTGCCTGGGAAGAATATGTACGGAGACGAGGTATGCGTTTTTGTCAACACACGACTCATGCTCACACCTGTTTGTCCTGAGGCAAAGTGTGACATGAAGAGATCTGGCTAATCCTCCATCTAACTGGAAGGCAACTGGGAGACAAGCCTTTACATCTGCCTCAGCCTATCAGTCAACTTATGCACATATTGTATGTTGAATATATTCTTCTCTGTAAACCATACTACTACTACTACTACTGTACATGGCCTTGTACTAGTGGTCTGCTTGCATCAAGCATTATTTTCATCCAACAGTGAATGCCTTACGATATACAGATAATTATTTATAAATGTTACATGAACAGATCACAGCATTCCCAAGTCATTACTAAGTGAGAGATGAGATTCCCCACACATTCCACAACAGGAGTCATTATGTCTTCTCGTTTAAGGGAGAGAATATTTTTTTTTATTGACCAAGACCTATAGATTTGTGAAAAGGATAATATTTGTAATAGACTTGGAATTATTTTGCAACCTACATGAATTGAATTGTGACTTTGTGAGATGTATATTTCTGCAGTAGGGATTCACACAGTGAGAGTGTGCCATGCAGTCACGTGCCAGCCAGTGGTGAGAGGAGGATGAGAAGTGATTGTTCTATATATAGGCCTGTATATAAGTACTGTACGTATGTGAAGACTTGTGACTGGACATTACAGTGTGTGTGTGTGTGTGTGTGTGTGTGTGTGTGTGTGTGTGTGTGTGTGTGTGTGTGTGTGTGTGTGTGTGTGTGTGTGTGTGTGTGTGTGTGTGTGTGTGTGTGTGTGTGTGTGTGTGTGTGTGTGTGTGTGTGTGTGTGTGTGTGTGTGTGTGTGCGCGCACACGCTCACGTGTGTGTGTGCGCGCACACGCTCACGTGTGTGTGTGCGCGCGCGCTCACGTGTGTGTGTGCGTGCGTGCGCGCGAGAGGGAGATCAAAAAATGTCATGGTGTGTGTATCTCTTCTCTTCACTTCTCCTCTGATGTATCACTCTGTCTCCATCACCAGGGTTCAGCACAGACAGACAGACAGACAGACAGACAGACAGACAGACAGACAGACAGACAGACAGACAGACAGACAGACTAATAGAAGCTGTGTAGGGACAAAAATGGGCAGTGATAAATAACAAATGTAGTTCCACTGTCTGGCTGCCTTTAGACCAGAATAGTTGTTAATGGTTTGGTGCACTGGATATACCCCCACTCTCTTTGACTTGAAGTGCACAAGCGACACATGTGCTGCTAATCTTTTTTATATAAGCCCCACCAGTATCAACAAGTGGGGATCGACCTCTTCATTCAGACAATCCTTTAGTTTATTTATTTCTATAGATATACATAAGAAAGGCTAGATGGCTCACCCGCGCTGCTGGCCAATGGCTACGTGGCGGTGGTGGGATAAAGTACCATTACTTATAATAGTGTACTGCAGAGACTTGTAACGCAAGGTCATAGGCCAACGCTGCTTTGATATAGCAAGTGGTAAGAGATAAGAACTTCAGAATTCTCCAGGACAGACAAGCCTTCTGTCCTGATTTCGAGGGGCGCCCCGGACGAACTGATATGATCGAATTTGATTCGTGATGTAACAGGTCGTGCTGTTCTTATTCATTTCAGGGGAATTCCCCCGTGTATAGTCAATAAATATATGCCAGTCTGAGGCTAATCAGTACCTCAGAGTTCTGCCTTTCATTATACAGTGGAATGATTTTAATAACTGCAAGCTTTGGGTAGTGGGTAATCTCTGTGTTTGTATTGGCCACCGGACCTTAGGATAAACAGGACACACACACAGTCGTGCCACATCAGCGGCCATCTTACTTTGGTGCAGCATAACATGGTGTCTATGGAGCATGCACTTTTTGAATAACCATAACTTTCAAAATGGTTTGAAAATTGAGCTGGATTGAGCCATCTAGCCTTTATATATTATGTCTATGGTGGTTTCATCCATGTTGTTTACATGACATGGCTATATGCAAGCTACCAGTCCCCCATCCATTTGTTCTCACCATAGGATAGGACACAATTTGGTGCTAAAGAAATGGTCTCAGCTTCCTTACCAGGAGCTTTGAGACTTCTATATATATTTTTTATTTGTTTTCAATTTACTTTTTATTAAATTTTAATCAGACAAACATGAAAACGAAACGACTGACTATTGACAATACAAAACAAGACAATATACATACAATACACACAAGGGGAAGTACCTAGAAAAGGTGTATCTGCTTCTACAGGTTAAACAAAATAATTTAAACAAAATCAGGTCTCATTGTCGAGATATGAGCAATCCATCTAATCTCTATTTATTTTCAACACCAGACACAAATACAAAAAATAATTAAATGAGACATCTGGATTTTTAAATGAGATTAACTGCTATCTATGACTGATTATTTGTGTCCTATACTGGATTCAGTGTGTGTAGATTTGTGCTTATATACTGTGTACCTTTTTGATGTTCTTGTATACACTTAAACCTGTCATGTTTATTATTACCTTGTGATATTGGAAGAGGTTAGAGCTCCGGTGGCACGAGTCACTGCTCATCTTTCTAGCCAATCAGCTGTACCCATTCTGTATATAGGTGCACTATTCCTGAAGAAGATCCCAGTGATCGAAATGTTTAATTAATTAACCAGTGGCGTTTTCCTTACCAGTGTTGCAGACTCTATTTCTTCCTCTTTAATATATGCAAGACCTCACCTGCAAACGCCCATTGAGTTCAGTTTACCACATGTAAAGTCATCCATGTCTAAAGAAAGCATAAAGAAAGAAAGCCCACACATTATGCAGTGTACACCTATAGCCTAGCCTGTAGTGACCCACAAGTTTCAAGGAGCATTTCAGCCGACATTACCATAATGACCCCCCTGTAAGTCCAACAAGCCTCATGATGGCATACAATTCATCTGTTTTTCCCGCATTTGAAGTCAGTATGAATTACATTCTTAAATGTATTTATGGTATCTTATAAACCCTTGAGGGTTGGGCAATTTGTGTGCATGACATCGAAGTAAAATCAATCAACAGCCTGAAACCGCCCTTACATTTCCATATTATAATTACAACCCTGGTACACAGGGACCCTGGGGGAACCTTGTTATTACTGGTTTTCTATCGTATTAGAGCATTCATTGCATTCACCTCATGTCCCTATGTGTCAAATCAGGTACTTAGATGCCAGTTGAATGGAATTAACTTCCCATTTAGGATAGAATACCAACAGTACACGTGAAATCCTCAGTTTTAACTTAGGTATGTCCAAGAGTGTACAAGTCTAACCAAATGGACCTGTAAACAACTCCGTATTTTATAGTGCATTGACCAGCATCAAAGAGGAGTGTCTTTGCACTTTGTTGATGATGTTGTGATTCCACTCTGCTTGAAACTGATTCACAGTTCTCACTCGTGTATCTTCTTCAGTGTGCCAAACTACTGTATAGCACAAAGTACACTGAAACGGCACTGCCCTTTTTAAGTCAGTGGAAGAATGTCAAATAATGACAGCTGTGACAGCTCATGCTGAATGTATGTATGAGAATGTGTGATCCAGTGACCTTTAGTAACAATATTCTAGATGAGTATAATATTTTCATTTGTTAATTTGTCTCCAATCCTATCCTTCCTATAGTCAAACTCACCCAGTGATGTGATCTGTGATTGTCGGTATGTAGGTATTTGGAAATCCCTGGAAATTGTGTGTGTGTGTGTGTGTGTGTGTGTGTGTGTGTGTGTGTGTGTGTGTGTGTGTGTGTGTGTGTGTGCGTGTGCGCGTGCGCGTGTGTGTGGAGGGGAGATTAATATTAATATATTTTGTTTTACCTTGTATGGTCTATTCCCTGTTCAGAATAAACCGTGCCCATTTCAGGAGGACGATTTGTAGGCAAGCAACTGGATCTTTTTAAACATCTCACTTGTGATTTAAAACGATAATGTACAGTGTTTTTTTAATCGCTGGCATATGACGTGTAATGTGATACTGCTGAGAGAGAACACATTCTAAAGTCTTAACAACATTTATTTTCTTTTACGTGACGACATGGGTTATATAACCTAGTGTGTGTGTGTGTGTGTGTGTGTGTGTGTGTGTGTGTGTGTGTGTGTGTCTCATCGGCACATGTGGACTGTTTGTGTGTCTCTCCATAACTATGTCTGGAGGGCAGCCACTCTAAATGTTTAGTTGTTTCATGGTTCTGACTTGCATTGGACTAACTATGCATATCTCAGTTTACTGTAGCCTGCCATTTCCAAGGACCCAATGCAATAAAAATAATTGCATGTATCGGATCTTTTAAAAATATACCATGATAGGTGCAT